>NW_025776870.1:0-37661 GCF_021130785.1 Homalodisca vitripennis | reverse complement strand
ACTTGTATAGCACTTGTTATCATTTTTTTCTTTTGTAGTGCAATCCATCTTAGCTAAACGTTTCTTGAGAATATGCCATAAGTTCTCAATCGGATTTAGGTCGGGTGAGTTACCAGGCCAATCAAGCACTTTTACTTTGTTTTCCCGCATAAAAGTCTTGACCAATTTTGAATTGTGGCAAGGGGCTAAGTCATGTTGAAATGTTCCATCAAATGTTTCCATAAATGGAACTATCCGACTGCGTAGTATGTCGATGTATTTGGCTGAAATTCATCATCCCATTGATGGGAACTAAGCTCCCAGTACCATTTGTGGTAAAAAAAACCCAAAACATCTGTTTAGAAGGATGTTTAACAGTCTGTTGGATATGACCTTCTCGCAAAGGTTCACCTTCACTCCGCCTAACAACACTTGATAGATATCCCTGCACAAATAAATGTGATTCATCACTGAAAATAAACTTTTTTCCAGTCATCTACAGTCCATGATCGGTATTTCTTAGCCCATACTAAACGTTTTTTGCATCATTTTCTTAGTAAGAAATTGTTTTTTCTTCGGTTTTCTTGCCTTTCGACCAACTTCCAGAAGTCTTTTCCTTACAGTTGAAGTACTCACTTCAATACCAGAATCCAACAAATCCCTTCGAAGGTCTGTGCTTGTCTTTCTTGGATTTATTTTGCTATTTCTTATTAGAATTTTGTCAGTTTCTTGGAGTTGTTTTACGTTTGCGCCCACATTTTCCTTTTCTTTTTGGAGACAATGATCCGGAATCTTGATATGTTTTTAAAATTCTGGAAACACTAGATTTTCCCACACCAACTGCTGTAGCTATATCTCTCACAGTCATAGACGTGTGTTCATTAAGAGCAACAACTTTAGCACGCTTCCTAGGTGTTATATCCATCTTTGAAGAAGCACGTAATAAACGGAACACAGTACCACAACCACCGACCGCCACAAAGAAAGGCTCACAAACTGAAGGAATGACACTCCAAAACCAGTTCAAACAAGTTTTTTTACAGTCAAGGTCAACCCAGCACACTACTTCTATGCAGTTTATAACCGGTTTGAAGCGGTCTGGGACATCACCCAGTTATCACAAACTAACAAAGACCAGAAAAACATGTTTGTCCCAATTAATTCGAACAGCATAGTAATATATCGATTTAAAACTTAGTTTCCTATATAGTCTTGAAATTTTATAAAGAAATACTAAATGCGTTTTAATATTACTGACTGATGGTAATGAAGCTATAACAGTTGATTAATTTCAAATGTTGTATGTATTTTTTTTATATATGTAATCATTATATCCATTTGATCTTCTTCTTCTTTTTCTATTAACTCATGAAGCATTATAAAAAAAGGAAATAGTCTAAACTCGTGTTCTTGTATAGTTCAAACCTTTTGCTTGTGAAAATAATAATACACCTTGCAGACAAGAGTACATGAATGTACATGTTATAGATATTCCTTTTGGAAAATATAGTTCTGAAGATTACTTCAAATGATAAAGACCTGTAATGCAACAATGTGAGTTAGAAGACAAGGGCACGTATCAGATGAGAGTTTCCGTGTGAGGAATCATATAGCGAGGCCATGTAGAGAAAGCAATTCAGAGAGCTTTCACTTGCCTGAATCTGCAGGCTTCTACTTTATCTCTGATGGATTGATTTTTTTTTTATAATTTATTTGCATCAAAGAATGATTTATATATTTTTCTAAGTAATACGTATTTTTACAGTGGTAATCGTGATGCCAGAAAGGTGCAGAACAAACATATTAATAAACTAAATATCATTTGTCACTTTAATATATACATACTAACACAATTAGTCTAATATTTTTAAAGCCTATTCAATCTTTCATGCAGCCTCAGAGAAAGCTCTTTTCGCGACATATGCTCCTACCTGTAGTAATTGTAATAATACCAACTATACATCTTGGAAACTTGTCAAACTTAATAGTCTGGCATTTCAAATCTTTTTAGAGGTTAATTTGTTAACCTGGTGGGTTTTTAATATGGCGCGTTAATTTAAAAGTCCATGTCGTATTAATTCCAAAGTATATGTATAGGTGTTTTTATTATTACATAAAATTATGTTTGATAAAAGGAATATAATGCAAAAAGTTAACTAAAATCGTTTAAACTGTAACAAGATAAATGAAAAAAATATGTTAATCTACCTTATCAGATAGTGCCTAAATGTTTAAAATGTCTACCATATGTTTTGGAGCTACCGATCTATCCTCTGGTAGTTACAAAGCTCCATATACGTTTTTCAAAGTTAAAAAAAATTAACCCGTTCCTTAAAAACTGCTTTTTTCACATGATTATTGCGGGGGGTAGCTGTAGGCAAATAATCAATATCCACAAAATTTGTTTCCATTTTTAATACTAAATATATATATATATATATATATATATATATATATATATATATATATATATATATATATATTTATTTATTTATTTAATAAGAAAAATAGAGAGGAGAATAATTTGTCAATTGTCTTTAAAAACATTTTTATTACAGTTTATTTTTATTAATTGTATGGATGTTAAAGTTTAAAACTCCAATTCGACTATGACCTAAGTACCTAATAATATTTACATAAACTACCTCTCTTATGTATTAATTTTATTTTGGACTCGTGTACATTTCTATTACAAATCATATTTTACTACTTGAAAATTAGAAAAGTTTACTTAAACAACAACTGCAACAACATGCACTATTTTGAAAACTAGTGATAATTTTGTAGTCTCAAAACCTTTAATTCTCCTTTGTATCAAAATAATACACTAATTATTGTAAAAGATACTACTATTAGCTGTAAACAAGACTTTCCACATAAAAATCCTTAATCAACTATTGCTTCTTCATAAAATCACGCGCAGATTGTAAAATAATGAGGACCTGAAAACACACCAAACTTTACTCCGCCGAGATTCACGTATTAAAGGTTTTTATACTGACTCTTTCCCTACGCAAAACTACCTCATCAACCGACGCCCTTGGACTACGACTATCCTATCACAAAGTTAAAGAAATCGACAAGTGAACATCCGCTATTGCATCCCGTTTATCAAAGTTAACCAGAAAAACCACTGCCTTACCGTACCATTCCTATATTGGCAGAATATTTCTTGAGACATTACATAATACATTTTAGCTATGTATTGTCAATACTACTTAAAACCTAAAATACTTTCGTTTATATATGTTCCCAAAATATTTAAGGAATTAAGTTTTTAATTTCCCTAGGTTGATTATGCTACAGGTGCATTCCAATCAATTATTTCTATCGAATTTACATTTTATTTTTTATTTTACACATAGATGTAGTTCAACGATGGTTCGTGCCCTTTATTGGGATTTTACTGAGCGTCATTTAAACAGAAGTTTAAATACTCAGTAGGCTGGCAAGTGTTAATTTCTTTAAGCCTGAGGGTGAATAGTCTACTGTATTTTCTGTCTTATTACTGGTTGACAGAATGTCTAGAGAATACAATGAGCTACATGTTGAACGACACTAAATGTAGCGTACTCCTACCTTTAACTATTATACTATTACAATCATATAATAATTAATTCAAATTAATGCTGCACTAGAAATTTAACTATACCTATTTAGATAATATATAGTTAAATACTGATCTTGGATATAAATAGAAAATTTTGCAATATTTTTTAAACTAGAACTTTCAATTTCACCGTATACTCAATGTGTTTATAGGTGAGGAAATTATTTACTCTTTAAATTTAAGGTAACGGCAATACAGATCTTTTAAAAAAAACAGATCTTTCTTATTAGCAAATGGCGAAAAAAAACAAATATGACAGTTGATAGGAATTACTGAATATTTTAATATAACGGGTGAATTATGTAGAAAACCACTATGCAGAAATATAAAATATTTATATTTGTCTCAACTATAACAATTTTATAATAGTGATAGTTATAAGACAGAAAGGAGGAAATCTTGGTAACATGATTTATGGAGTACAAATTAGATGATTTATGCAGGAAACGGCTGAATACTTTGATAATAATTATGGAGGAGGAAAGCTTGGAAAAACATAAAGAAATTATAGCGATGGAAGAAGGTGGGTGAAATATTTAAATTTGATATTGAATACGTACCTAAATCCTTTTATTACTAATTGAATTAAAGTTATTTCTTTTGGAAATGGTTTTTTATCTTACTTTAATATTACATATATACATGGTGTATCTATCTGTGTTTTATTATAATACTCTACTAATATGAAAATGTGTGCGTGTGGTTTATTTGAACCATACTAAACTAATCCGAGGTTCATCAATATATATATATAAAACCTCTTATAGTGTGAGAATAAAAGTGTATTGAAATATAACCGACATTTGTAAAATAGTTTTCAAATTTATTATATATTAAATTATTCAAAATATGTGTGATTCACTGCATTGAATTTTCTTCAAACAAGACCCTTAACATTATATTGATATCATATATGTTTTTAAAACCTTTATATAATTTGAAATTTAGTTTTTAAAAAATTTTAAAATACGTGCGAAACATTTCATCTATTCTACATTTACACTATTGCTAGCCATACACAAAATATATTCATATTATATACCAACAAAACTATGTTTTCATAGTTTTCCTAGTTGTAATAGAACAAATCTACCTGCAATGCTCTTGAAATAGGTGTCATCAACTAGTGCCGGATCCTTTGAAACTTTCATTACTGTTAACACCTCCAGTGTACGAGTACTAATGGATTGGCCAACGTTAAAGGACGGTTTTAACACGAAGTCCATCACAGTGAAATGAAACAGAATGTCACCGACTATAACCAAACTACATCAATATCCAGTATTATCGAATACTCTTGAACCTGTTTGAATTTGTTAAATTTGTGTATTAAAATGTCAGGTGATGGATTTCTTTCATGTATAAATTTCATGAAAACACTCTAAAGCCTTACATACATGTTTTATATCAGACGAATACGAAAATTTGTTTTAGGTTATTCCATACTGTATTGTTTATAATTATTTTATAGCAAAATTTGAGCTCTTTATATTACAATCTTGATTTAATATAAAGGTCTTACACTCTGTAGTTACAATGTATGTCAAGGATTCACATACTGGAAAGAGATCTTACTTTAAGATCCGTGATGAAATATTTTTTTACTCAAGTATAGGAGTCCTTCCATGCTTTGCTGTTTATACTTTTAGCTAACCTTTCTTTTAGCTATTTGTTATAAATTATTTATATGCTATCTGACTATGAAATTGAACTTTTATAGTAAATTTTAATATTATGAAAGAGGAATACAATTGTCATGTAAATATAAATATATCAGAAATCTTACAATTAATCACACAATAAAGGTTGGATGTAATATTAAATTTGATTTATATTGAGTTTTTGGATAGTAGATTAATTGATGTAAAATCCATCAATCCTTGGGAATGTAGCTATGTTTTATATACATATTATAAAATCCCTCTTTAGTGTATATTATAAAATAAATCACTGTGTACACGATTGGGTTAAATGAATAGGATATCAACTAAAATATTTCTCATATATTTAATAGTACTAAATGTCCATATTTATTTTCATGTTATCATTATATGTAACCGATAAAATTAGAAATAAAATAAAATGTTTACCCGTTACTAGAAACGGGTTACTTATTGCAATCTTCCTTCATTGAATATTCACTCAACAATATTCAACAGCAATATTCTGCTGAAGCCGACTCATCTGTATATCAGCACTCTACATCTACGTAGTTAATTAAGATGCATTACGAGCTTCCAACCCTTAACTGTAATGGATGTGCAAATGTTGCTGATTCGCTGAAATGGTCGTTATCTAAAGTGACGCTAGTTTATCACAATGACATTATGTTTCTTTGTTTACATGTATAAATGACATTATTTTACAAATGTTTCAGTCATTCATGGTAGCCGTTACGCGTTGTGTTATGCCTGGAACCTTTTATTAATACGTAAAATTATAACATACTTTATTACGTTGAATGTATTGAATATTGTTTTAGTAACAATAAGATTTAGAACGTATTCCAACGATAAAATTAAAATTAACATGATCTTTGACTGCAGAGGGAAATAAAAAAACGGAAAAAAAACGTTTACAACTTTTACATAATAGTTTTTCTATAACACAATAATCTCTGTAATTCTTATCTAATTTGCCCGTTATATCTGTTAATAAAATTTTTTTGTCTTTTTCAGTTCGATTGTACGGTCGGTTAATACACAGACAAATAATTTAGGCACTACAATTTTAGGATGAACTCCTAAAATCATTACATTGTACCGTAGTTGTAATCATAATGCTGAATCGCGGTAGGAAGTAGGCTCTTTTGTTAACTAGACGCGGTGCGTGGACATTGTTTGTTGGTTCGAGAACAAGTAAAACAGCTGATCGAGATGTCTACGGTGATACGTTCCCGATCCGGTTGGTTTGAGAGAGAAGGAGCAGTGTTTCGAGTGTCGACGACAGGGTGCAGACGTCCAGTTGAGAAGCAGTAAGTTCTTCCTCTAATCCTCTAGTTTGGGATATAGAGTTAATTCTTTTTATCGGGTGTAATTTTAATCAAGTTAATAATTTTCTTTAGTGCGTATTAGTTTCCTATCACCCTCCATAGTCTTCAAAGTAAGTCTGTGCATTTATTAAATTTCTGAAGTATTGTCAATTAGACTTTGATCGTAAAGTTAATATCAAAGTTTTGTGTTATTTTGATTTTGAATATTTTGAGAAGAGAACTTTTTAGTTTTATTTTGTTAATTTAAACCATTTTGGAGAAGTATACATTTTTAGTTTCATTTTAATTTTAATTCATTTTTTTGAACAGACTCTTAATTAGATTTGACTTATTGTGAGAAGTTTGTGAAGAAAATCAAATCTAAAGTTTGTAAACTTCATTAAAATTTTTGGGTGAACTTTAATTCGGAATAAATCAAGTATTTCCGAAAGGTTGTTTTGATTTATAAAGTATTAGCTCCAAAGTAATATAATATTTGTACTATAATAACGGTACAAACATGGCAATAAAAATAATACGGCTAGTGCAATCGCTTTAGTAAAAAGCTGGTAACATTGTAAAATAAATTGTATACTAGCTGATTACTAGCTGATTAAGTGTAGCAATTAGTTCGCAATTTGTAAATAATAACGTATACTGTTAAATGTAGTAGTCTTTTTTCCTACATTAAAAAGTGAAAATTTCCGTTACGATGAACGTCCTCTGCACTTAAAAATGCCACCTTCTAATTTGAGAAATTGATACTTAATAATAATTATTTTATTGTATTTTTATTGAATGTAAATAGTAAAGATGTCTGGCATCCAGTTATATCATGATATAAATAATAAAAATATCAACATTTAAAGACTCTTTAATCGTTTTATATTTAGACTTCAGCTTAAAAATTGAGATTGCCCCGTTTTTTCAGATAAAGAAATTTTTCAAAGAAATTTCAGAGCCTTTGTGTGTAATATTTGTTTATGTTATATTATGGTTAAGGTGAACCATAATGAGTATTATAATATGTGATAAGTGACCTTATAAAACGTTATGCCATATTTTTACTTTATAAACTTATATAACGAATTATTTAAAGTTAATATATTTTTATTCTGCAAATATATCCATTAAGCTAGTTAGATACAAGTAAACATGAAATAAAGTACAAAACCTAGGATGGCACAATGCATCAACTACCAGACCTGAATTATGCATCCGTTGCTCAGTAATGCTGTCAGGGTTAGACCCGTGTCATGTCTTAAATATCGAGTTGACAGCGTCTTGTATATAGTAGACCTACTCACTCCGTGCAAATCTGGCATATATTATGATTTACTACCATATAACACTAATATTTTACAAATAAAGAAGGTAAAATATGGTTAGGGTCATTAAGCAAGAACATTGATTTAACAAAATATAAAATTTACCTGTGACTTTTATGGAATTTCGTAATTACATTTATATTAGTATTGATCTTATTACGATATATATACTTACCAATATAAACTTCAAGTTAATGATGAATTTCAAAACTTGCTGTATTTTTAGTTTTATTTATGAGTACTTGTGCTGATATTTGATTGTTATTGTAAACGAATATATATATATATATATATATATATATATATATATTGTAAAAAATGTTAAAAAATCACTATATGTATTAAGGATGAAAGTCGGACTGTCATATATAAATATTTAGAATACATAAATCTCATAACTGGAAATTCGTTGTAAATTAAAAAATTATCTGAATGACAACAAAAGTCAAATTTAATAAGTTTATTGGATTTTATAATATCGTGTAATAATGTTTTGTTGAATTATTTTGTAAATGATGTATGATTTTATAGTTTGTAAAATAATACTAGGTTTAATAATATTGTGACATTTAATTTTAAAACCATGTATTATACCATTGGGATTTAAAGGTAATGACTATTTAATCACTCTTAAAGTAGTGAAAATAAATAACGTATACGACTCTTAAACTCTGTAGACAGAACACGGTTACAAACTGGGATGTAACAAAATAACAGTAAAATGGAAAAAAATAATGAATTATTATCGTTGATAAATTATAGTTACCAAATCAACAACATATGATTCATCTTTTATCAAACGCGTATATACAGTATTAACTTCATTTCAATATAATATTTCTATACTATAGTTTGTTTCAAATTATACTGATAGGATAAAAATTGCTTTAAGCCTGAAGTCTTAGCATTATTTTACTCGCCTTTCATAGGACATAGACATAAGGTCATGCATACCGTGATGAAGCAGATTACGCAGCCCACACCAGGCCACTTTTGTGACCTTAGATCTAGTCTTCAGGATGTAAGCTACTATCAGTGTTCTCTAAAGTTTTGCTGAGTGTTTAACTCTTTCTCGTTATCACCAGCGTTTCCACAATATACAGCCTCGTGCTGTATTAAAATTGTTTAACTCTTTGATGTTTGTTTGATGTTAAACTCTTGGCCGCCGCTCACAACTTTTCATTAGTCTGTGTGTACCGTTATTTCCCCACTAATTAGCAGTAAAAGTTATTTTAGGCTCTTTGAAAATCACCGCTTCCTTTGCTTTAAGCATGCCGTGAATTTATTAATATTATAAGCTTTTTATGAAAATGCGTTTGCGTGGCTGTAGATATCTCTGTTGTGGAAGAAATAATCTAAATCAGAAACTATACATTTACTCTTACAACGCCATAAAGAATGTTTACCCTGATATTATTCTAGCCAATATATTATTCTGCTTAGCTGAATATGCCCCAGACAAGTTTAGTCCGTTTTTAGGTCTAATTTGTCACTTGATTTTCCTAAATTATATTAGTTGCAAAAACCTAGGAAATATACACTAATAATAATACAAAGTGAACCTATTTTCACTGTAACTATATTGAGATAATTTATATATAGTGTCGTTATTAGGTATATTCAATTATTAGTTGGTTTTAGCAATAGTGTGATAGATAATTCGCAGTGGTAATTAGAAATTTGCTATTCCCAACAATTTGCAGTTGAAATTTAAGTTCACATCTATCTTTTGCGATTCAATTCCCTGTAATAGTGAAAATTAATTAAAATATGTTAAGAAGGCATATTTAAATTACAGCAAGTGTTGAAGAGGAAAGTAGGACTTACTTGTATGTTGAGAATTATGCAATGTGATGATGAATTAAAACAATATGGAATATCATATATCTATTAATATGTGTCAGATTCGAAAAAGGTTCCTAAGTATTTGGCAAAGTTTTCTAAATTGTACCACAAAATTGTACATGATAATCATGGACAGTACTATGTTAATGTAATAAGATAGCGCCAGTTTGGTTAATGACCATTTCAGTACATTCAGCAATATTTGTACATCCATAACAGTTAAGGGTTGGAGGCTTGTAATGGATCTTAATTAACTGAATGAATGTCGAATGCTGATCCCTACAGATGGAACGGTCTCTGCTGAAAAGCAGCACTTAATCTAATTATTTTTGAGGTAATATTCAATGGTGAAACAATTTCCGTTTCACATATTTAGTTTGACTAAGATACAGAAGAGATTCTAAGTTACTAGACTTTCTGAAAATGTGCGTTATTGTATATATTTGTTTTTGCTTTAAATAGACACGATTTTCACTATGTATATAGCCAAAGCAAATATATGCATCGAATAATTCCGTGTATTTGAATGTACTGAATTTTTTTATATAAACAGTAATTTTCTGACTAGTTACAAATCTAAACAAAATACACTTCTTGTGTGACATTTTCTGTTATTTAATAAATAGTTATAATGTGTACATTCATTATCTTTGAAACCGGCCAATAGAAGTACATCTACTGTTATTAATTGAACACAAAAAGCTTCACTACTGTAAAAAACAAAACTATCCCTGTAACAAATTGTAGACTTTTCTCATGGGTATTTAGGAAAATGTTGTATATGAAATTTAACTTTTATAGTTAAGCTTTTATTTAAGAACTTCTTCCTTATGCCCAATTTATTCTTCTTCAGGTATGATGGCAAATGTGGCTCACCTATCTAAGAGTAGGTAAATGTGTCTCGATCAACAAGGTTCAAAAAATATGATTGAGTTGTGTGTAATGGGAGTTGTAATTTTAACTACAGAGCACCTGCAGTTGCGCATACTTGATGTATGTTAAAATTATGTATGTGTCAGTGTATTAAAAAAATTATTTTGAATACAACAAAGTATTTTAGAAATAATCTACTTAGTTAGTAATCAAGTATCGATCTAAAATCAATAAAATGTTCAACCATGTTGACAGAATACATTATCCTAGTATTATCCGGGAGCCCATAACTGTAATCATACAAAGGGATTACTGTACGGATTTGTCAATGGTATCAGGAGTAATTTGATGTTATTTACGTTCATATTAAAATTAAAAAAATCCCAAATACCTTATGTTGACTGAACATATTGTTTTGTTTCAAGTATTCATTTTTGTTGATTATTGTACTAACATGGAAAGAAATCAAAATTCTATATTTAGTCCATATTGTACAGTTTTAAATGTATACGAGTACTTGCTTTCGCATTTAGTTACAAAAATATATTATTACATGAGTGCCGCACCTTTAATTGAATAATTTATTTATAATTTTATGCAATAAATTATTTTGTGATTTGTAAATATAGATTGGGAAAATATGATATCGCAACATTGGAAATACGAGTAAAGCAACAACTAGCTCCCTACAAAGCGACATGGTTGGAGATTGCGTCAACAACAGATGACATGTATGTTCGTATGTAATACTCTCATTACTCGTGTTTTTTTTATAAAACAAACATTATTCTTTATATTTCGTGGTTACTGTGTGAAAGATAAATCACATGAGATAAGTTGTGAACCTAATTTCATGTGACCTAATGTTTTATGCGATAAGTTTCTGGGTATGTAATTTGTCTAAAGTTTAATTATTTTATCGAGTATCAATGTAGGCATTTTTATGTAAAACTAAAAAATGTGAATCGAAATACGTCATGGTTACAAATATTATAACAAATATTCAAAAGTTGAAAACTTAATTTAAACAATTATATAGAAACAAAGTTTTTATATTATTTTAAGTAGTTTTTATTTTAAGCAGTGTTTATACGTATTCTTTGAAGTTTTAAAATTTAAAGTTAAACATCAAAGCTTGCTTAACACTTATGTAACAATTTAAATGATTATTGTAGAAAAAAAGTATAATGTGGTCAATTTTTAACTGGAATACACACACACACACGTGCGCACGTGTGTATTAATATTAACATAAACTATATAAATATCTTTATAAATTAACACACACACACACACACACACACACACACACACACACACACACACACACACACACACACACACACACACACACATATATATATATATATTTGATCTGGGAATTTTTTGTCAAATATAAAATACATAACATCAGATATCTACAGTAACGCAACAAATTATGCAAAAAATATCGTAAGGGCATTTAAATGAGGGTTAACAGGAGTATATCACAGACTTCTATACAATAATCAATTGACTTTATGCACAATATCAAGTTAAATTAATCTAAAATAAGAAACTTTCCAAAGGGATAAATAGTTAATAATCAAATCACATAAATTTTATCCTAGGATATTTATACGTGACTGGGTAATTTTAGAAAGTTTGAAATATTATTGTTAGATTATTAATAAACTACAAGTTTAAGGCCGATAAACCTCTCAATAAAACACGAAGATGTCGTAATATGAAGGGCAGTATAAAGAAATAGATTGGTAGGAGCTTAGTTTTATTTGGAATATATTATTAAGATCTGAAATAACTACTCCCGAAGTGTTTTTAACAGAATGATTAAAATATGCTTAAACTGACGTCAGGGCCGGATCCAGGGAGGGGCAGGGGGGGCATGTGACCCGGGCGCCGAGTTAGGGGGGGGCGCCGCGCCGGGCGCCAAATGATGGGATGAGGCCACCATAAAAAAAACATTTACCATTTCTACTATCAAGTGTCAATAGCACAATATAGTCTACGTACATACAATTTCTTACTTCAGTAAACTATATTAGCGCAAACCAAAAGAAACATAGGCCTAGTAAGAAATATCTTTAAAGCGGCAGGGTATTTTCATAACTAAGGCTGTGGGTTGGCAACAT
Source organism: Homalodisca vitripennis (assembly GCF_021130785.1). Taxonomy (NCBI): domain Eukaryota; kingdom Metazoa; phylum Arthropoda; class Insecta; order Hemiptera; family Cicadellidae; genus Homalodisca; species Homalodisca vitripennis. The sequence continues at coordinate 24,923 of NW_025776870.1, read as the reverse complement.
TGTCTACGGCTTGACTAGGACTAGAAAGCGCAAGCGCAAGTCTCCCGCTCCCGCCCCTGACTAGTGACTCGTGAGTTTTCCCGCTTGACGTGAGCGTGAACTTTTGATGAGTTTTAGGTTAGATTTCATGTCGCAGTTGTATGAATATTCTACCTGTGACTAACATAGATCAACATGTCGAAAAAAACCATCAGGGTGTTTCCACAGAAAGAAAGCTAAAGCAAGATAACAAGAGGCCGCGAAATCGTCAACTTTAATGTCATCATGGTTGCAAAAATATCAAGGACCAAGGTAACTAATTTTTGTTGTATTTTAATTTGTTAAGATTCATTTTGAGTACAAAACAGTTATAGGCTATAGCGGCATAATAACAACAAACTTCAGTTTTAATGTTAAAAATAGTGGTTATAGATCATTAATTGTAAATATAGTTTTAGTTTATAGATATTTTATAGATTCGTTGCCTGAATGAAAATCCTCTCCCGTTCACATTCGTCGGCCGACGCCCACCCACACCTTGCGTAGCATAAACACATTTAAATATTCAGAATTAAATACATTAAAAACATATACATAAAATGCTTTCTTTCACTTACTTTCTATGCTATTATTAACGATAGTTTTAATACGGTAACATACGTACTAAAATGTTAACAATACATGATTGTAATAATATCCCCTTGGCCCTTACTACTAAAACAATTAATATATCGAATAGGCTGTAGGCTAGTACTGTAATAGTATCCCAATTAAGATAGCATGTTTTTTAGCATTATTGGCACTATTTAACAACATTATATTTTTGTAACGTTTTTAGTTAGGCCTACATGATTTATAAAACGTTACACAATGTAATAATTAGTTTATTTTGTACATGTAACCTACTTAAAAAATTAAAATGTTTGGTCATGTGTGCATTTATGTCTGTTGCTTACAGACGAAGCCGAACCTGAAGCAACGAGAAATAAACCGTCTGTTCAAGAGGATGCGGTGGGAGAAGAAAACGCTGGAGGAGAAGATCTCATGGACGTTTGTGCAGAGGAAGAAGACAACATTGACTTTATTTGTGAAAAACCACATACTTCGCATGCTACTGATTTTTGGGCCTCTTCTACGTCATTTCAAGAAGCCGTTTCAGTTTCAGACTCAAAAGGGCCTAACCATGAAGAACAGGAGAGTGAATGTGAGTACAATTTTAATTTTAATGACCCTGGAACTTGGCCAACTCAGCTTAGTGACAAACAAAGATGTTACATCATACAAAGGAGATGTGAAAACGATGATCATAATCCTGATTTGAGTAAAAGCGGTAGGGAGGGCCGAAACCTTACAAAAGATTGGTTTTTGAAAAATGGTTCAAAGGTCAAAAGATCTTATTTGGCTTACAGCGAGACAATGGAATGCTTTGTACTGTGTTCCATGCAGGCTTTTTCGTCATTTGAACACAGAACATGAATCAACAATTTCGTTTTAGCAAGAAAGGAGGATTCACAAATTGGAAAAAACTCAGTGACAAATTGGCCAGAACATGAAAACTCCCAGTACCATAAGAAAACCTTTGTTTCATGGAAAGCATTAGAAACGTCACTTGGTAAAGTAGGGATCGACAAGGAGTTGCAGGATCAGATAAAAAAGGAGGAATCCCACTGGAGAGAAGTACTACGCTGTATACTAGATGCTGTCTTATTTTTGGCAAAACAGGGTAGTGCATTCAGAGGGACAAACGAAACTTGTAACTTTGCAGATCCAAATAGTGGAAAACTTTCTCAACACTATAGATTTAATTTCTCACTATAATAAGACCTTGCGTGAGCATATTGGTCGCCATAAGAAAGGGCAGCTCAGCTATTTTTCTCACACAGTACAAGATGAGTTTCTTGATCTCATTGCAAATGCAATTAGAGAAGACATAATTCACGACATAAAAAAAGCTAAATATTTTTCACTGATTTTCGACTGTACCCCTGATGTAAGTAAAAAATGAACAAATGACTGAAGTCATTCGTTACATTAAATATACTGACGAAGGGCCAGAGGTATGTGAATAGCTTTTTAGATTTTTTTACTGTGAGTGAAAAAACAGGCGAGGGGCTTTTTGAAAGCATTGCTAAAAAGCTCAAAGAAGATGGTCTAGACTTGATGTTTTGCAGGGGCCAGTCGTATGACAACGGAGCAAACATGGCTGGGGAAATACAAAGGGTGTCCAGTCAAGGATTGTGCAAGAGAAGAAACTGGCCTACTTTGTCCCATGCTCAGCCCATTCCTTAAATTTAGTTGGGGTTCATTCAGCAGAGGCCTGTGTTGAAGCACAATCGTATTTTGGTATTATAAACAGCCTCTACAACTTCTTTCATGGCTCTACATCAAGGCGGGAAGTTTTAAAACAACATGTTCCCCTTTCGTTAAAATCAGAAAGTAAAACAAGATGGTCAGCAAGGATTGATTCTGTGGAGGTTCTTTATAAACATATGGACAAAGTGCTCTCTTCTCTTGAAGACTTAACTACCCATGAGTTCTCATCTCCTGAAACAAGAGCTGAAGCTAAATCGCTACTTAAAAACATGAAAAGGTTTTGAATATGTTATTATGACATGCTTTTGGTATTCAGTCCTCAAGAAAATTGATAGAGTTAGCAAGTTTCTACAAAGAGAGGACACAACAGTAGACAAATGCTGCAAGAAACATACAAGGTCTTCTAAATGTATTATCTTCAACTAGGGATTTAACTGTTTCAGAGGCAATTGATGAGGCAACATTTTTAGCTAATAATATGGGCATAACAGCAGAGTACAAGGAAACAAGAAAGAGAAAGAAAAAGAAAATGACAGGAGACACATATGAAGATGATGGGCCAAATTTTACTGAAGAAGAAGAAGAGCTTTTCAAACGATCCACTTTTTCAAATATGTGATAGAATTATTAGATGAGCTAACTAACAGATATGATGCGTTAAAAATCGTTGCTGATAAGTTTAATTTTTTGTGTGGGGATCAAATAAAAAAAATGGATGTTAAAACTTTGAAAAGTAAAGCAAAAGAATTAGCTACAACATATGCCAGTGACTTAAATGAAGAAGAGCTTGTGAATGAAATAGAGAGTTTTAAATTTCATGCCTTAAATATGGAAGATGGATTGGAAGACGCAACAGCAGCATCTTTGCTCAAAATATTGCATAAGAGCAAGTTGAAAGAGGGTTATCCAAACATATATGTAGCTCTTAAAATCTTTCTAACGCTTCCAGTCTCTGTAGCATCTGGAGAGAGAAGTTTCAGCAAATTGAAGCTTATAAAAACCTATTTAAGAAATTCTATGAAACAGCAAAGACTAACTAATTTAAGCATTGTATCAATTGAACATGAAAGGGCTTCTTTGATTTATTTTGATCAGATAATTAACACATTTGCAGCAAAGGAAGGCTCGAAAGATAAAGATTCTATAATTGTTAGTATTGTTTTTTTCTAAAACAATTGTATTGTTTTGGATTCATGTAAAATTGTAAAATAGACATTTATATTTCATTAAAATAAACACTTTCTTATTCAACCTAAGTTTTAATTTATTTCAACCCCATATACAAAGCATATAGTAGTAAAACTTATGGTAAATAGTTTGGTATCGGGGGGGGGGGCGCCAAAAGTCAAGCTTGCCCCCCTTAGAAGAAATGATAGATCCGGCCCTGACTGACGTTAACTTAACAGTATTTTTATTACCGATTTAAGTATTTTGTGGTTTTTTCCTAATCCCAAGGATTGATTACAATTCCACATTCAAAGCAACTAAAATTAAGAACTGGGGTATCAAGCGACCGGTTTAAGCAATTTTTTGATGAATCTTGTAACTTTTCCATGTATTGTGTGATCTAAGTGACCCCTACATTTAGATGTTCATAAAAACATGTATTTGTGTATACAGGGAGAAAGTTTAGTCCTGATATCCCCGGATATATTCGAAACGGATTGAGGTATACATATAGAACTTTCACCATACGTGTTAAAAAATTAGTGTAGAATTTATTAAAGTTTGTTAAAAAATGGGTACCTTTTAAAATCGAACTGCAACCCCTATCTAATTCTTTGTTTTGAAGGTTATTTTTGACGATGGAAGGATTGTGAAGGAAACAGGATTTTTCCGGACATTTGCCATCGTTCAGTGAAAAGAAGAAATCAGTAACACTACGTTTCGAAATCTGCAAAATCTGCTGTACTTGACTCTGTAGCGTATAAAGAAAAGATTGCTGAAACTTTAAATACTGGCAAATGTATATTTTTGAATAAAGACCCGACTGATTCATTTGAACGCAAAGAAGCAAACACCATAAGAAAACATAAAGAATTTTTTTTCAGATAAATTTAGATCTAAATTAACTCTTCACCACTCCGAAATCCCGCATATGTATGGCCTTCCCAAAATCCACAAACCTACCATCCCTCTCCGGCCCATCATTAGTTCTCGTGATTCACCTTGCAGGGAATTGTTCTGAAGTCCTCTTGGACATCTTAACTCCATTGTTAGGAAAAACTGACTCTTTCATCAAAAATTCCAGGGATTTTGTAGAGAAAGTCACAAATCCCTAAAGTTGACTGAAAACTGACAAACTGGTAAGTTTTGATGTCGAAAGTCTATATAACAAATGTACCAGTTCCAGAAACTCTCGGAATTATTAAATAACGTCTCAAAGAAGACCAAACATTAAAGGATCGAACTAAACTTCCCGTGCCAGTAATTATAGAACCGTTAGAACTATGCACTCAATGCAATTATTTTGAGTTAGAGATTAAAATTTACCGTCAAGATGAGGGAAATGGGCAATGGGTTCTCCACTGTCTCCTATTTTCCGCCAATATCTTCATGGAGGAATTTGAGCGAAAAGCTTTGGCTTCAGCTCAGTTCAAAACGAAGATTTGGTGGAGGTATGTGGATGATACCTTTGTTATGTTTTCTCATGGAGATATTAAATTAAATAATATTTTGAATCACATTAATAGTATTTGTCCTTCCATCCGCCTCACAATGGGAAAGTGGAAGTCCAAAACAAGCTGCCCTTTTTTGGATGTGTATGTATTAAGAGATAGGGATGTCCTTAACACAACGGTTTTCCAAAGATAATACACACAGGAAAATATTTAAATTATCAATCCAACCATCACAAATCTGTCAAAGAAGGAGTAGCCTACTCATTGTTTGATAGAGCTAAGAGCTTGTGCTCAGATAAAGATGGACTAAAAGAAAGAATTTAAGAAAAATTGAATCGGATCTCAGAAGCAATGGGTACCCTCAGTTAGTAATAAATAAGTGCAAACGAACCAGAAGAATCATTCCTGAGTCAGAAAAACTGAATTTTGATAAATTTGCGTTTATGTCAATCCTTTATGTGCCGGGATTATCGGAGAAAATTAGAAGAGTAGGTAGAAAGTACAACATTAGAACCGCGTTTAAAACACACAACGCTCTTAGATAAGGTCTCGTAAAAACAAAACCAAAAAAAAAAATGGCACACAGGATTCCAAAAAACTGTGTTTACAGTATAAAATGTAGTTGCAATAAGGAATACATAGGCGAGACTAAAAAACCAATAAACGTAAGGATAAGAGAACACAAAGAAAAACACGAGAAAGGGTCTCACAGAAAAGTCAAAAATTGCACACACCATTGTTGGTCCGAAAGACCATCATAGAATTGGGATGAAGCCAACATAATACATCGGGAAACACATTTCTTCAAAAGGATAAATTAATTGAGGCAACATACATTAAATTGGCAGACCAACCAATCAGTCAACCATCAGTCGAGATTAGGCCGCTTTGGATGCCAATTCTAAAAAATGAACTAAAGAGAAAACCAAAAGTATCAAACGGATCAGATATTTGTAATAAACCAATGCGGAGTCACAATATGGTTTTAAGAAGTTCATCTCGCATGAACCAATAATAACAAAAGGGCCCAGTCCTGTCCCCCTTCCTTTTTATTTCCGCTATCTTGTTTTAGCCAGCCGTGACGATTACCATTGGCTAGTCCCTCTGGTCAGTCGTAGGTGGTTAGTAGACGAATGAAGAAGAGTTATTGTGACCTGGTATTCCGTAGTTTCAGTTTTAATTATTAGTGTTTTGTATAATTTTTTATTAAGTGCATATTTATAGAGTTAGTGAAGTTGACAAACAACATGTAGGTTGTGATTCCTGACTTAGACGTGCCACAACGCTTTGGTAAGATTTGTTTATTTTAACCTAGTTTGTAATTATGTATTAGGTTAGTTCTTTACCTAAAGAAGAGATCAGATGCAGATCTCGAAACGTAGTGTTACTGATTTCTTGTTTCACTGAACGATGGCAAATGTCCGAAAAAATCCTGTTTCCTTCCCTATCTCATGGCCATTTCCTAAAACGTATTTTCTTAGGTATGGTGAAATTTGTACATCTATATATAAAATCCGTTACAAAATGAAACTAGATATATTAGGAATTTAATTTACACCTTGTATATAAATAACATAGACATTCGTTAAATTAGTAAAATATTTAGTAATTTTCCTTCAGTCACTAATAGAAAAAAGTTGTGGATGGCTGCTTTGTTTACTTCATTCAACATATCACTCGTACATGTTCGATGTTTACTCTTGTGCTGGAATTGTTTTTTTGGATATTTTGCCTATCGTGCTTTACTCAGCTAAGTCTTGTGTGTTTGTATTAAATCTAGGTTTCTGTAATTCTTTCCACTTCATTACATTGGTTTCCACAATAATTAACAGCCCTATTCCTCTGTATGAGTGTGTTACTGTCATTTCTATTGTTCCGGTCCGGCATTCCTCTCAACATCACCAAGACAGTTTTTTTGTCCTCCACAGCCTTCCCGATAACTCTGTTATACGTACTGACTATTTTCGATACTATAGCGGCTGCACACTCGACTGATCGAGTAGCTTCTGTTTGTGTGTGTAGTTTGCTGTATACGTCGCGGAACTTCTGTGGGTGTACAAGGGCTCCTTGAGTCAGTTTTAGACTCTGAAGAGGGTATTGGCTGTGATGGTGCTTGTATGCGCTGGTGTCACCGTGAGTGTATAAAGATGTCTAAGTCTGAATATCAGCGCATCAGTGGAAATAACAATGTTAAATGGTATTTTTTTAAGACCGTCCTCAGTCTTCGAATCAACCCTTCAATTTGCTTCTTAATCAACTTACTGTTCTTACGGATACTGTTCTTACTGAAATTTCGGATTTATCAGTTAAAGTTTATTCCCTTACATCTCTTCCAGCAAAGGTTGATAATCTCATTGCTGAGGTGGATAGCCTCAACAAGAATCTCTCTCATCTAGAGCAGCGAGTCAACCTCAATGAGGCTGGTTTGAAGACCCTGGAAAATAAGTTTGAAAATATTTCTAAGCATCCTGTCAACCCGGATTTAATTGTGGCAGAGTTTAAATGAACGTTCCCAGTTGGTCCAAGAAACATAATGATTTTCAACCTACCTGAATCTGATGATAAAAATGTGGAAACTTGTAAGGCGCATGACCTGCTTGTTGTAAACAAGCTACTAAATCATTTTCTTCCGACCTATAACTGTCCCTCCACACACCAAGGCTCTGCGTGTGGGTAAGAAGTATCCAAACAAGCCTAGACCTTTAAAGGTTATACTGGATAATGGGTTGAATTCTATCGGGTTTATTACTAATTTTTCACGTGAGTCAGCCACCAAGATTGAATAGTGTTTTCTCTGATGTGAGAGTATCTCGTGATCGTACCCAACGTGAAATGGAGAGCTTTAAATTAATCAAATCTGAGCTAGATAAAAGAGTTGCTTCTGGAGAAAAGGATCTTGCCATTAAATATAGAAATGGTGTTTCCCTGTATTGTTAAGAACAAAAAAAATGGTGTAACTTCCAACGGTACTCAACATGAAATTACTTGTAATTTTTCAAAACGTCAATGGGCTTAGAAGTAAACTTGATGAATTGCTGCATGCGTTGGCTTGGTATTTCCTATGATGTAATTGCTTTGGTTGAAACAAATCTCTCCCCCGACATTTCAAGACTCTGAACTAGGCTTTGATGACTTTTTCAGTCTTTAGATGTGATAGGACTAATATCACTAGTGAAAAACTTAGTGGAGGAGGCACATTAGTTGCCGTTCGAAATTCAATTACTTGTCGTAACATTTCCCCGTCTACTGCTACCACTGAATGTGTATTTTTTGAACTCAAGACATCCTCATCTAACATGGTTTGTTGGTTGCGCCTACATACCTCCTAACCGGCCCAGCACAGACTATTTTGGACTTTTGTCAAACTGCTGATCAGCTTTTTGGTTTTCGCAATGACTCTGTGGATCAGATATTGCTTATGGGGGACTTTAACCTACCACATACGGCCTGGCATGGGGGACGGAGGGGTGTTGGTGACTCTTCGCGTTTTGTTTTGGACCTTGCAAGCTCCTACGATCTCAAACAGTACAACAGTGTGCTGAACTTTCGAGGGGTCGTCCTTGACCTTGTTTTTTCATCCAATCCTGTAACTGTGGTAACTCCTGCCTCAGACTTACTATTGCCAGAGGATAGACATCATCCAGCCATTGATGTTATAATCAGTGTCAAGCAATCTGCCCATCTCAAAAAACGTCAAATATATTCCTGACTTTCGAAACTACAAACTTAGTTGAGATATTTAGGTTTATTGCAGGGTGTTGACTTGCCCATCGACTGTGCCTTATGTGGTGCGGAACAGATGTTTAATGCCTTTTTGTGACCAGTTGTCCTCTGATGTATCTCGCAACACCCCTATACATAAAGAGGATTGAAAGCTCAAAGTTTCCTAAAATGGTTCACAAATGAGCTCAAGAATTTGGTTATAAATAAATAACTGCCCACAGGAAGTTCAAAATGACCGGCGATCCCTTTTATCTAGAGTGCTTCCGGAAATTGCGAAGGGAATGCAAAATAAAAACTGACTGCTACCGAGTTTACATTGGCAAGATTGAGGAGGGTATACCCCACAAATATTAAAATCCTTCTGGTCGCATGTGCAGGACCTCAAGAGTTCCAGTGCGCTTCACGCACATGCATCTGAATGGCAGTGCAGCTAATGATCCAACTGAGAAGTGCAATCTTTTTGCTCGGCATTTTTCTTCTGTGTTTTGCGACACTGACATCGATGTGCCTCACTTCGACTTTAGTGGAATGATTTACTCTCTTCAATAGTGCTATCTGCTACCGATGTCCAAGCTAAGCTCGAGGTTCTTGATCCGTTAAGGAGTGCTGGATCTGATGGCATTCCCCCTTGTGTACTGAGATTTTGTGCTCCTGTTCTTGCCTCACATTTGACGGTATTGTTTAATCTGCTACTGGCCTCTGGAACTTTTTCCCTCAGTGCTGAGGCGGGGATTCGTGGTCCCAATCTTCAAGTCAGAAGACCGTTGCAACATAACTAACTATAGACCTATTGTTATTCAGTCTGCTCTGGCGAAAGTCTTTGAGGCACTGGTCCTGGACCATCTTTACTTCTATCTAAGAAAGTTTATACCAGATAGTCAGCATGGTTTTCTTCGCAATCGATCTACAATCACTAATTTGCTGGTCTTTGAGGAGTATGTTATGTCTGCCTTTGTTGACTCATGTCAGGTGGATTGTATCTACTTGGATTGCTCTAAGGCATTTGACAGGGTACACCACGGACTGATGATTGCGAAGCTTGCTGGTTATGGGGTTGGTGGGCCGTTGTTGAGGTGGTTGGCTAGTTACCTTGGGGACCGCAAACTCATGGTTAAATGTGAGGGTGCTCTGTCAGCACCCTTCTGTGCTTCCTCAGGGGTTCACCAGGGTTCACACCTGGGTCCATTACTGTTCAACATCTTCATAAATGATATTAACTTGTGAACTTCCGGTCAATTGTCTGCTGTTTGCTGACGATCTACAGATATACACCAACACCAGGGTTCACTCATCACTCTACGTTCGATCAGCAATCACCAGGATTGAAACGTGGTGTGCTGCCAATGCTATGGAGCTGAATGTCTCCAAGTGCGAAGTGGTGTCTTTTTCTCGTAGTCAATTTCCATATATCCTTTGACTACCGCATCAATGGATTGTTGCTGAGAAGAATGAACAGTGTTAAGGACCTTGGAGTAGTTTTCACCTCTACACTCGACCCTTTGGAGCTTATTGATGGTGTTGTATCAAGGGCTTACTCCCTCTTTGGGATTCATCATGAGATCGACTAGGAGCTTCAGGTCACCCCAGTCGCTCCTGATCCTCTACAAGACTCTCGTTCGCCCGGTCCTTGAGTATGGTTCAGTTGATCTGGTCCCCTCATCTTATTTACCCATATCGACTACTTGTACCGAGTTCAGCTTCGTTTTTTGAGGGTGTTGGGCGTTCGAATGGGCTATGGCTACCTGACAACTCCAATTGAAGAATTGGAGCTGAGATTCAACCTGCAATCCTCTTCACACTAGACCGCCAATTGCAAGATCTTCAGCTTCTTTACAAGTTGGTTAATGGCAAGTTGGATTGTCCTGACCCCCTTCGTCAAGTAAACTTCTACATTCCTAGAGGAACTAGATCAAAGGCAGTGTTTAGGAGAGTATACCGGCCAACCAGTTATGCTAGCAACTGTAGTTTGGCGAGGATGCAGCGTACTGAGAGATTGGTCTGCTATAGGTTGGATTTCTTCCGGGCTCTTGGTTGTCCTTTTGGAGGTGCTCCAGGGTGTTGACATGAGTTCATCAGTGCATGTGCGTGTTATTATTGTTATGTTGTTTTTCCTTAATTTATGGTTCGTTTTACCTCGTAATTTATAATTGTATATTATTTCCCTACATATTATAGTTCTGTTTATATATTTTTTTATCATCTATATATTATAATTCTGTTATTATTTTATATTCTATTATCATGTTGATTTTCAAGTGGTTTCGTTTTGTCTGATAGTTTATTTCAATGGTTACCTTATATTTTATTGTTATTTTTGTTATTCTTGACCTCTTTATTATTGATACTTGTTATTGATTTTTTACTTTCTTGCTATAAATGTTAAATACATTTTGGTGTCAAACTATTGTTTTTACTGCTTTGCCTTATGATTATCTGTTATGCTGATTGCTGTTTTGTTGTTTTGTGTACAATGTGATATTCTATTTTTCTAGCTTTAATTTAATATAGTCATCTTAGAAGTCTGTAATTTTGTAAATATGTTAAATGGCGTTGTACCGTTGGAAGTAATAAATAAATAAAAAATAAATAAATACATCCGTCTTTTTAAGATACACGTTACGTCCTTACATAGTCTAAAAATAATCTTAAAATAATGTAGTATAATCTTAAAGAATAGTAATATTTATATTTATAAATCCCAATTTAACTGCAATTAAAAAGTGCAAACACTCTCAGAGAAGTTAAAAAATAGGTAGAAACATTTATTTATATAACAATTGTGTAATATTGAAAATTACTTTATAATATTTACAATGTATCCAGTGAAGTAGTACACTGCTGACTATTAGTGATGTTTCCAATTGCAGCACAGTGGGGAGAGGCTGTAGAAGTGTCCAGGCCAACCTATGGCTCTCACAGTAAATACGCTCGGAACGCAAACAACATCAGTCAAACCCCGGACCACGGAAAGTGTTTACTTTTACCTTATACACGTTCGGAAACCTCCCCGATCATTCCCACAATAACGCTTCTAAGCAATTACAAATTATATTAGGCAAATTTAAGAATTTTAATAAATCTATTACGGTATATGTACAATGTACATAGTTCATCGAAAATCCCATGCAGCTTATTCAGAAGAGTAGTAAATTTCACATATGGCTGTTATGTGTAAATATCAAAATAAAGATGAATTATTAGGTTAGTCATTTAATGTCCCTCAATACAGAATTTACTATGACTCTGAAGGTTGGCATTTCAACATACCTGCACTATCAACTTTCAGAATCTTAATATAAAAAAGTTGAATTAGTATAAAACGTTAGAGTTTTGGATTTTATTGCAAAAAATTAAAAGGTATTTTTGGAAATGGTATTTTTGAAACCATTTTTTGCTTATTATCAAAAATAAAAAGGATGATTAAATTTATTCTTGAGATTGCTCTAAACTATTTGTGGAATGAATAATATAAATCGCTTGTATAGAAATACCCTATTCAAACAGATTTAGCAATCCAGTTTGAATTTGCATTGTTGTCTACGAATAAAAAAAAAAAAAACACTTGTAGTGCAGCATTCGGTGCATCTTTGCCCATTAACCTAACGTGACGTCATGGTCACATCGTGTGGTTTAATAGTTGGGTCACTCACAAGTTTTTTATTATTTCAAAACTCCTTTATATGTATTAAGGAGAGCATACTCAAAGAGAACGAAACCATAAAAGAGGGGGCGTAAATTATTTTTCAGGGTAGAGCCTGAAGAAATTGGTAATTTGTTCCGAAGAGTAATCCTAAAAAAAAAAAAATATAAAAAGGTACCTATCGATTTTCCCGCGGCCGCCCAACCAAGTGTTTTTGAAAGATCTCTTCACGTAATTATCCATAAAATCTTAGCAGTAGAAAAAATACGCTGATTAAATAAGGAAGCTTGGTTTAAAAAAAATAACAGATTTATATGAGGTTAGAAACTTTCACTGAATATTTATATCACATTGGTTCACAATCCCAGTTTCGTAAATTTTATTTGACAATATTAATAAAAAGGGTAATCACACAGTCATTAAAAGTTATTATTAAATAATAGCTGAAAAAGTAAATTGTAATCAGTATGGAATATGAGCAGTTTGGCCGCAAAATATCGTAAACCATGATTCACAGGAAAATTAAAGTAATGGATTAGAATAGTAGCAAAAAAAACAGATGTTGGTAAAAGGGTAATGTTATATTACGGATAGTACGAAGCATACTAGATCAACATAACTCAGATATCTGTAACGCTGTCAAATTAACAATATTTAACTATAATCCTTACCAGTAAGCGTTCTTTCCCCTTACTAATTAGCAGTAAATGTGGGGTTCCTACAAAAATCATTTACGTCTATTAATCCGTTTACAGAGATTATAAAGCAAGCTATTTGTGAAAAATGCGTGTGTTCAATGATTCTATCACGAGCCAATTAGACTCGTGGGTTACCTGTGTTTTAGGATGAAGCCATTGTATGTCTCCTATGCTGTAGATACATAAAAAATAATTACCATACATCTAGTTTTTATATGTTTGTTCTGCCTATCTATTTCTGGTTCAAAAGTATTACATTGGTTAAAAATTAATATCATCAGACACTTTAAGCAATTTTATCAGTCTATTGTGTATTTGATTCTCCTTAATTTATATTTAATTTGTCAACGCATACAAATCATGCACAAAGTACAATATAAAGTGAAGTTTTTGTGTAAGAGGTTACTCATTGTTTTCAATGCAATGTGGATCCTCTTTAATTAAAATATATTCAATAAGTTTGTTCTTTTATTACAAACATAATAGCAACTATCGTAAATTGGCAGCTTGTAAACAGATATCTGAAGCTTTGTAACAACTCATTAGTTAACAATTTTAATGTAAATATCGCTCCATCCTTCAGGGTAAACAATTACCATGCAATGTCTATTATAATCCAAATATTGTAGTACTTTACGATTAAATGCTACAAAAATGTAAAACGTAGTGGTTTCATAAACACAATGTAAGGTTTAATAAGTGATTTGTTTCTAGCTATTTCTTTTGTAATAAGCGAAAGATAAAAAGCAGCTATCTATAATATATCAATCGTATTTAAAATTTTATAGACGATCGTCCTTAAAGGTTGGCAAAGTTATAAAAATCAAAACCAGACAGTTTTTCAATAAAACCATGGACATAAAATAAAATAATGGCCAAATCCTATTGCATAAAACAAAGCGCTGTGTTTGGCTAAGACATATTTCAGGTGCAATCAGCAACAGTTGCACATATATCTGAGGGTTTAATGGAGTTGTTTGTAATGAATCTTAATTAATTGAGTGTGAATGCCCAAATGCCTGATTTCCTCTACAAATGAAAACGATTATCGCACAGAATATCAGGACACAATCAATTTATTGTTGAGGGAATATTTACCATTCAATGATTTTCTCTTCATCTTCCTGGAAGGATAATTCTAATTAATACCATACGGAATTCCAGAGATAACTAGAGATTAAATTTTTCCCAAAGAAATACGAGCTATTTAAATTATTATTCTTTCCCTTTTGTTCTTTGTTGTTTTGCAAAAGATACATACGATTTTCCTTAACGGGCTATAGTCAATAGCAATGTTAGAAAAAATTTGAAACATTGTGTCTTGACTTAACGTAGTCATTTGTTTATGCAAAAATAATCACAAGAATTATTTTCTTGCAAGAGCGTTCTAGGTAATTTAAAACCTATGAAAATTATTAATAGGTTATTTAAAAAACTATTAATAATTGAAGGATTTGGTAGGATTTACAAAGACGGTTAACATGCTAATAGTGCTATCTTTAATAATTTTTTTATTTGTTGCTGTGGTATGTCATAAACCTTAAAATATTATAAGCAGTTAAAAAATAAAAAATATTAAATTACAATTTTACGTTCGCAAAAAATAGTTCATTAATGGTCCTATCACTCCATGGTATGTTAGCTAAGCGTCACGTTGGTGATCAATTTTCTGTTGTGTGTTATAGGGTAACCATGATGAGCAACGATAAACATCGATAGAAATAAAATACCTTTGTAATTAAACCGCAGTACAAAATAAAAACTAAAGTTTTTATTTGTCGACCATGTAAACAGTACCACCGGTGGTATCCTAAATTTAAAGTGGAACAACAGACTACATTTTAATGCCGATGTATTATCTGAAAAGTGGTATGTAGTTAATTGACATTTTTTAGCTTATAAAAAAGAAATGCAAATATATGTTCACAAATATAAATAGAATGGCAGTAAAAAACTTCCGCACACATAGATATAAAATTTCGGTAACTTAGGAATGTGAAGTAAAAAATTTAGTCTCCGTGTAAAGGTCAGTGTTTTAAATTAGACCATCAGAACCATGCGTTAGTAGTTACCTTCACTTTGACGTCCGAGTAATCGTGTTCATCGTCATGGTTGTTCTCCTACTTCGTTTACTGGGAATATAAACATTAAATGTGGACCTTGTGTTTATCAAAAAGATTGGATCATACATTTTAGGTCAGAGTAGTAGAAATATGTTTTAACCCGTGAAGATTCAACCACACACACACACACACATTACTCCTTGAGCGCTGACAATTTACATTGTTTGGCAACTCAGCACGGTTGCCCACTACCTGGAAGCGGCAGAGGCCTGGGTCCCTTTTAGGACAAAGGTAAGGGAACCCCTTAATAACACCTTCGTTAGTTTGCCGTAGAAACTACTTCGGAAAAACCGTCATACACGCAGAAACAGAAAGACTTCGAAATGAAAATTAAATCGCAGCTCCGGAGCTTCGCGGATTGATGAACCCACACGTCTTCCGTAAGGCCCGAGTCAACCAATCGGCAACGATCCAGACACTCATAGGGAACGATGAGGAGATGAGCATGGTAGCATGGTCTGGTAGCCTCTATCTAATTCACGACAGGTCTGCCCTGCCTGTCCTTCAATCTAAGACATTTAAAAAATGCCTTCAACACGAGCGCGAATTGGGGGTACCGTTTTGGATGATTAGAAACACAAATTAAAGGCCAGGCAGGCCAGAAAAATTTGGCAATAGTTTAACGACTACCCTCGATGCACAACGAATGATAGCTGCGGAGCGGAAGCTACGGAGGGCCCACAAAGAGCATGACATAATTAAAACGACGTTAAAGAGCGTGCCGCAGGTTTAAGTTATTGGGGGCCCGACCTATGGAAACGACGGACTGACGAACGAGCTCCGGGAGAAATCCCCGTTGCCGTTAGCATGGCGGAACCTCAACGGCTTTGCGGGATGCGCGCGCGCGCTCACGACAGTAGTAGAACAGTGCCGAAGAGAGGCAGAAAGTAATATTTTCGAGAGACCATTGACCGGCGTCGAAATTTGGCTTTGAGAAGTACGCCCTGAAACTCAGCTATAAACAGAAGACGGAAGTGGTTGATCGTCCCTGTTTCCTAAAACCTTACGCCGTCGACACACGGGTAGTAAAACAACGTTTGACGGTTTACAAGGATACTCCGTTTAAATTTCAGGAGTAGTGATCGCAAAAACAACATTATTTTTCCGCGATACACCCTTTGACAACGCATGGCACGTACAGCCAACAAGACTGTATCCAGCTTTAGCAAGAATTATGACAAATACCACGGGACCGTGTGAATTAAACAGCGAAGAGGTCCCATGAGAATCAGTCCACTTAGGTACTGCTGTATGGAAGCGCAAATTATGGCCCTGATCAGGAGAACATAATCCGGGCGCAAGATAGCAGCGGATTGCAGCGGTCGGGGCGCTCTTTAAGTGTAGCCTGCGCCCTACCGCACCACGGTCTCCGAAGCGGCCGTATTAGTCATAGCGGAGGATGCACCTATCGACTTACCTTGCGTTTGAAAGGGTGAAAAAACCATATATGACGCCAAGAGGAAGGGTTTGACAACTCCAAGCAGGCAAGAAAAAATTAAGATAATAAACGTACAGGAGTGGCAGAACCGGTAGGACAACGGGAGAGACGCACAGATGGACGGAGGCGCCTGATTCCATACATAAAGCGTTCTGGCTTCTGCCCGGTTGGCACGGGATACGGATTTTTTTCCTTACCCCGGGTTCTTGGGACGGGACTTCGTGAAAGATTAATGACCTATTTTTTTTTAAGATGGATCTGACTGCACGTAACGCCTGATATACAAATACTGCCCGGACAAAATTTAAAACGATTTCCGAATACACGTTCTCTCCAAGTGTGTTTGGTGGAAGAGCTACAAAAGGCAGCACCGAAGAATATCACAGACACTCTGGACTCTCTTTCCCTCGAACCTGGTGACTTATATGAGACGAGCAATAGAGGAAAAACGGTCAGCTGTAGCAGCCTTCGCACAGCAAATTTTTGAAAATAAATTACCCGCCATAAAGGGTCCCCCGTAACCCAGAAGCAGGGCGTCCGTGGAGACGCAGTCACGGACTGGATTGATGTAATGGCTAAACGCGGTTCCCAATCCTGTCCTCCCGTTAACAGGGTTACGGGCTGGCGATTGGACCGGGCGGTAGGTGGTCGCTTAAGTTGCGGGGGGGCGGCTCGTGGGGACGGGGGATAAGCAGTGCCCATTAGCCGGGGTGGGAGAGGGCGAGACGGGGTTCTGGGCGAGGAAAGAGGAGCTGATGAGGAGCTTTATTTCAGTGGGTAAGAAATCCCACCCTACGACCGACCTTTGATCTTTCAATGATGGCGGGTGTCTTTGGATGGTTTTTTTTCTTTTCTCTGATTAAAAAAACACACTCTCTGAAAATTTCAATTTTAATTAAGCATATTTTTATATTACTCCAACCTATTATTGGATCAGAAGGCAGAATCTTCACATTTCCAATTAATAGTTTCATGTCCTGCCAATACACATATAACATCTTACTGTTTACGGACTGGTTATAAATAATTATTAATATTTCATTAAATATTAATCACATTTTGAAGATAAATTGCTAACTTAATTAGTTCGAATAAAATAACTTTCATATAATTTGCCCAGTATGTGAGTATATATCTCGAAATGAGGAAAGAAACTGTAAACTGTTGACATCGCAATGTAATTGACACACGCGGTGGCCTGTATTGACGTGATATCGACAGGTTGAAGTTGAGTGATGTGAGGTTTTGCTCTCTGTTCTCGGGGACCCCAAGTCTTTTTTTGGAAATCAAAATTTTTTGTAAAAGAACAATGCAGATTAGATTGTACGTTATGGAGAAATATAAAATTTTATCAAATATTTTGAAGAATTTTGAGTTATTGATATTAGTTTGAAGCTTTCAAGATTAAACTATAATTTTTTTTGTATGAATAGCGTTAATAATCTTCACATCTGTTGTGAGGACACCCTGATGAGTTGAACAAGAAAGTAAAGATAGGATATAGCTCAAAATACATCTTTTGACAAATAAAGAAGAGAATTAAAAAAAGTTCAGTTGTGTGCTTCAAACCCTCGTTTCTTGGTATACTGGACGAAAGTTTAGCCTGATCAACAAAGTTTATATTTGCTTAGTGGCGCGCCAACACAAAATTCGTCAATCACCAAGGTAACGGAGTGTGTCCGTCCCGACCTTGAACAGATAGATAACGTGGTAGTTGTTATCTGTTGCAATGAAGTAGGCGACTGTATGACGACAGCGTCCACCTAGCGCTGAGAGTGATGAGTCACGAATTAAAAGTTGAGATTAGGACATCATGGACTGTTTAGCGGAGTGCAGAGTTCAAGACAAATAACCGAGTTGAGCTCTGGGGGAGGATTTCTGTGATTTTTCTATATTTTTGAAGAGGGTTCTGGTTTTCGTTCTGGATTGTACGTCAGGCAGACTGCATGTTAGGTGTGAACTAAGATGGGTTTTATATTGGCCTTTAAATTTATAGTAAAATTTAAATTGTAACATTGTGTTTTATATCTAATACTTAATATTTGACACGAATATACAGTTAAAAGTTCATTAACAATGACGCAATGCGTTTTTTCTTTATAAACAGAAAAAATATTGTTAAAATTTTAGAACATTTTGAGCTAGTTGGAATTGGTACATTAATTCAGAAGCACAGTCCAGCGAAATTTCATTTGCATAGTTCCTTGCCGACTGGCCGACTGTTTCAAAGGGGTTTTGTTCAGTGTCAAATTCTGGCCATCTTAAGTTTCAGGCATTTTGTAAGGTAGATGAATACTTACGTAATAGCTGAAATCTAAAACGGCGTTAAAAATATATGTTTTTCCTTAGAGAATGTACTTACTATATAGTGTTAAAAAATTGAACATAATAAACAACGTTTACACAGAACAGTTAATTACAATTGCATGCTCCTTTAACTATTTCACTCTTTTACTGAACAAGATGGGATTTTTCGCTATTTTAAATACCAGTGAAGCGTAGCTCGGAAGTATTTCGAAATAAAGGCCTATATTCATCCCCGGAACCGTAAGAAATGTCCAAGTAAAAATTTCAGTACATTTCCGCATGAAAAGATTACGCGTGAAACCTAAACACGTAAACAAACAATAGCACTATTCGCAATTTATAATATTAAATAGAATGTATCTAAAGTTGTTGTCGATAGCGAAATTCTGCAAAACAATCTTGATGATCGTGGCATCGATATCCCGTAGAGTTTCAATTCGCCCATCTGATGATGACGAAGAATATCGTTTAAAATAGATGAAACTTTTCTAGGTTGCCTTTCAAAGGGTTTTTGAGACTGATAAACCATATCATCTAATGGCACCGGTCGGAATTTGCTCTGAGAAAATGCGGTTTTATGTTCAAACTTTTATAAATTGTAATTATTCTTCAATTCAGTTGCGTTAATGTCTGTAAAACATAAACACATTGAATTCCATTGATTGTTTTTTATTTATTTTATGAATGAAACAAATTTTTTGCTTTTATAAACTGATATTGTTAGTGGATTAACGGGAACGCTCTGTTTAAAATGTTTCTCCAACATACAGTTTTATTGAAAACACTGTTCCAATATTTGGATGCAATATTTTTCTTAAGTTTTAATTTGTTGTCTCTTGAAAAACTTTTACTTATTTTGGTTAACCATGTATATCTACTAAGATAACTGGGTAATAATAAATCAATCACCGTTGATCAGGCAAACTAAATTGGACAGTTTTGTAAAGTCTTTACGTAAAAAACGCTATGAAAAATTTTATAAATACGGGTGCCGTCCTCTGTTAAATCTCAGGAAGAAATAACTGTAATAGTTTGTCGACTGTAACAAAAAAAAATATCGAATTAGAGTAAATTGCTTGAACGAGTAACAACATTAAAATCTCCAAATGTAATAGAAAGATTTTTGGTTGGTTTATATTTGTGAAACAATAGATATTTAAATATTATGAAAGTTATTTGCCGATCGTTAACATGTGTTTGTGCCGCACTTTGTGTATAAAACCTGTAATTATATAACTAAAATAACAACATTTCGTGCTTTGTCAATTTTTAAGTAATTTAAATTTAATATTTTTCTGCCTATGTTTGTTCGATACCGGCCCCGCGCTCCATGTGCAATAACACGTCTGTGAGTGGGGATGTCAATCGCTTGACAGTTAACAACACACGGTTGCTTATTTCATTTTAAAAGATTAAATGTGTAGTTTGTATATGCAGTAAAATATATAGCCTATAAAAAATATATGTTGGTGTAAAATGCCAATTTTCCTTTTTTTTTTTAAGTTTTTTTTTTATTATGGATGAAATGGTTTTAAATTAAAAAAAATACGCACATTACATATTTAAATATAAAATATACGCTCCCATTTTCAAATTGATGCTCGGAAACACAATCAAATTGCTTTTCTCGGACTCTAAGCAAAACTTTTGGACTACTTAGACCAGATATTAAATGTGACACAACTAAATACGCACTATCTAAACTAAATTAGGATTTAATAAAAATAACACTGTTACAAATCTTTACCACCTTAAAGTGGTTCAGAAGTAGAGTAGCGTCAAGAATAAAACCAACAAAAGTGCTTAGATATTTAAATATAAGTATATTATTTTTTGGTGTTTTCATTTTAATGAATAACCAATAGTCCCCAACTGTACTTAAGAGAAATTCCCCCAACACACCGTGCAGCAATATACGAGTTTGTTCTGAAAGAACAATGTCATTTTAAAGTTGTGTTCCTGCCCTCTTCAGATAGCCTCCATTTATTCATCTTATCACGTGATTGGAGTCCAGGATTGATTATTTAACAAATTTCATTTTTTGAACTTTATATAGTACCGTAAAAAAAAGCCTTCCGTGTCTGGATAATGCCTATATTAATATTCAAGCCTTTGAGACAGTACCATGTGCGTAGCTTATTACATTACAAGATGTGGCCTGTGCATTAAATTTATTGTGTATTAAACTATGTCCAATAAACGTTTCTGAAAATGGTCAGTGACATGAAAATTGTCAATATAAATAAATAGTATCATGTGTTAATTTCGAATTTAACAAGCAGCAAGTAAGACCACTTACATTGTTTGATTAACCGTAGGTAAATACCGTTTTAATATATGCCTACAACTAAGATACTGTTTTAAAACTTATTTTTAATTATTATGAATTAACAGGCAGTAAGTGTTTTAAAAATCATCAAAACGCTATTCTTTTACTGTATTAAAATATAAGTACATCAGCAAAGAGTGTAGTTATTATTAATGGAGTTTAAATGATAACGTGGATATAATATCAATTTATAACTTAGAAAGTGACAATATAGATATTAGTGTGAATTGGATACTGTTGAAACTAATGCCCATTCTGTTTCCAGCAGTGATCAATATCACATGTTAGGAAATTGTATTGCTAATTCCAGAGCTAACAGGTTTCATATAAAGCGAGATTAGCCTGAGAAAAAAAAAAACCCCGTACATACCAACGATCCCAAAAGATCGTCAAACAATAAATAACAAATTTGGCTGCAAATATTCTCGTGTTTTGATAAGACTCAATTGATTGGATGTTTTGTATACAACATTTCCTCAAATTTATAAAATGAATATTTTTTACAAAACAATTAATCTAGGTGTTTCATTTTAATAGTACTAACAGTATTACAACAGTAGTAGCCAAATTGCTAATGTACATTGTTTTAAGTATACGACAAAAATTTGTCCCGAAATATCGTGTTCACTGGAGCTAAGTTAATACGATCTCTCGTTTAGCATCCTTATTGTATAAGTATATTGCCTCCAACCATTTTCATAGTAAATAACAATAATGTAAACCACAAAATTATTAATGACAGTATAAACAACTTAAAATCAAGTAAAAGGATATTGTAATAAATGGCTACAGGTAAATGTATATAATGTGATTCAGGTAGTGTTAATGATAGTTAGGTACGTTTTATTATCATACCAATGTAAGATAACTCGCGGCACGCTGTGCGCGCCGGGTTCAACATTTTCTAAAATGTACTCTCGCTTTTATCTGCACCTTCATTTTGTTTTTGAGAAAAGCATTGTAGTAATACATATAAATATATCTCTAGCATAGGCTAATTGATGGAGACAATTTTGAAAATAAAAAAACGTGTTTTGACTATATTAAATTATACTTTACATGCATATTGTTTTACACAAACACATCTACATTAAAGATACTTTACATGACTTCAGTAATAAATCATTCTTATAATAGTGAGAAGTAAAAAAATAATTTATAGATATCAAACATATTCCTTCTTACAATAAAAGATACAAAATTTCTTTTTTAATTTAGAGATGACAAAAAATATCTAGCCTCATATATAGGGATACGTCCACAAGGAAAGACAGTTAGTAATATAAATATTCGCCTATCTAATTAGTATATTTTAAGTCCCAGGTGTGTAGAGTATTATTATACAGTTCATAAAAATAAGGTGCTAAAAATCGGTTTTGTAAAGGGGTTAAGGAAAATTAATTATTTTTTTAGGTACGAATCCTTTCTTCAAGACAAATACAACAAATACTGTTGCGACAAGTACTGTTTTTTTACTGTTATTACTTTTTGATTAATGAATGTGTTTTAAAATGGAAAAAACTAAAATTTTTAACACAAAAGCTGTGTTTTCCTCCATAATTTTGGTTGTCACAACCCACAAAATAAAAATATATTTGTCTTTCACTCTAATACAATGAATGAATATTGCCCAAGTAGTAAAAATTGTTTCAGAGATAATATTGGAGTAATGTTTAAAATGTGGTTTAGAACCATTGAAGAGATATGTTTAGCGTGTGAGGGAGAAGATCGCCGGGACGCTGACCTCCGTCATTAGAAGACAAAACTATAACCCCCCCTAGTCACAAGAGTATATTTATTGGTACATAAATAAACTTTATGAATTTTATGAAGACAGCAGTACCGATTACTTGATGAAATTGAGTCTAAAATATTATTTGTAACGAATTCCTAAAGAGAACGAATACACATCAAATCAAATAGTACACTGCCCCCTAAACTTTTAGAAAATCTGCCAGATGTAGTGTTCAGGAAGGTCGAAGGAGAGAGAGAGAGAGATAGACAGATGGGACAGATAAACTTCCGGGAACTTGGAGTGGAGGAGGAATGGGCCAGCGGGCTGCTTATCGCAGAAAACAGGAAACGATGATGCTCATGCTATCTAGAGGTCAGAGTCTTCAATAACTGTTGCAAGTTCAATTTTTAAAAGATCGGTTAAGAATTGCGGCCGTATTCTTAATGATAAATATCTATCTACGTTAGTAAGAGAAGTGTTTGTACATGTAAACTCTACAGTAGGTAGGTTTAAGAAATGTAGAATAACCTCAACATGCTTGTCGTATGACGTTATTTATTTATTGGCGTATGTATACTACAAACGCACTGTGAATAACGCAACATGGCTGAATGTAAATCAATGTCTAGGGTGAATGTTTGGTGACGGATGATTTTTGTTTTACCTTAAATCTCACTATTAGGTGTTATATAACACAAACCGATTCTTACACAAACCAAGCATTCAGTCGGATCAACAGAATGCGTACGTACACTGCTTTATAAAATTCAAAAGAAATAACCGTATTTAACGAAGCTCCCTGAAGTGTGGCGTTAAAAATAGTTTTTTCAACCCTGCAGTTCTGCCGTCCTACGAGCCGTCCAAACACATTCAGTATGAATTATAACCTACGATAAGGCGTTCAATGTCCAAATAAACCATATTATATATAAGACATGTCCAATATTAAACGGAATCTTTGAATTTTGCTTTGGTCCTTTTGCATTTATGTTACAGATTTTACTTCTTCGTAGTATACGAGTTTTATTTAAAAGCTCCTGATGACTAGTTGCAATCATATTATATTTGAGTTCATATCAAATTGGTAATATAATCATATATACACATTGAGTTTAATCCACAAAAAACTATGTATATCAAAATTTGTTAAAAGACTTTTATAAACAAATAACAGTACAATTCAGTATAGGTGTCCAACCTCTCTCAAAACAATGTTTAATATTAAGATATTAAGAATAGCGTTGTTAAAGACATTAGTCAAAGAATATCTATAACATGGTTTTTGTATAATCCATATTAACACTCTAGCCAGCCTAAAGCAACTAGGTGACAGGTTTTTGTCACTACCCAAATCTAGTTCTTGGGTAATTTATTTCATCCTAAAAGCCTTTGGCATTCTCAATTTAATTAAAAATTGTTACCTTTAATCTATAGAATAAACCATAAAAACACAATGCGAAATTTCGGTAAATTCACGAGTGTATACTGTATCTAGTTATTTCCCGTAATGATTTTCTTGAAAATGTTTTCGGGTCTTTCACCTCAAGACAGGGTGGGCTCAATAACCTAGACATTTTAGCAATTTATTAAAAAGTTAGATAACCTCAGTATCCACTTGGGTTATTTTACAGCTTTAAAACCAGACAAACATGTATTTAAAGCTCTTGCTACAGTAAAGTATGGTTTAGCGAGTCGTTTTTTGGTATTCTATAGTTTTCAAAGTTTAAATCACATTATAAATTGTGGTGAGAAATAATTTTGTACATAATTGATCCCTTTCTGACGACTCAGAACAAATTATACATTCACGGTACCATTCTGAGGAGCCACTCATCAAAATAGGACAATCCTCTAGAATTTGGGTCCGTTTGCGTATCTATATATATATATATATATATATAAATAAATATATATATATATATATATATATATATATATAGATATATATACATTTATACTAGGATTTTTATAATGTTTTATTTATTCCCAACAAATTTATATCGGTTTTATTCGTTCC
>NW_025776869.1:0-115533 GCF_021130785.1 Homalodisca vitripennis | reverse complement strand
AAGTTATGGACATATAAAGTAAAAAAAGTAATAATCTGTAGGGACAATGCCAATATCTTTCACATATCAACACAACGCATGCGTGATATCGTTTGGTAAGTATTTTAAGGGCCCCAGCTGTTTTAAACGTAGTATCTAATGTTCCTGGTGTGTATAGTTTTAGTAAGCAGTGTCTTCTTTCTAGATGGAAGTACGATGTAAAGGGAATATTTGTCTATAACTTAACCTAGGATCGTCGTAGAAAATGTTTTGTTAATGCCATTGTGTTTTAGAATATACCATTAAAGTGACATGTCACAAGATAGGGGATGTAGATTGAAATTTTAAAATTACCCCCTTTGAAAAGGGGATGAAATTATTTTTATCCTAAAATGAATTCCATAAAAGTAATTTAATAAGTCTGGTGAAGTTTGTACACTTATATCTCAATCTATTTAAAATATATACAGGCGTATCAGTACTTTTACTATACATATACACCCTTTGATGTAAGGTGTTGTTTGCCCATAACGTTTGCAGGGTTAGTCATAGAGATGTTTTGTTCATGTCATTGTGTTTCTTTTGAATTTACTATTCAAATTATTTGCCACAAGATAGGGATTGCAGTTTTAAATGTTAACTCTCAGAGCGTTCACTAACACAAGCATTGATGGACAGGGCAGGTAATGTTATAAAGGCAGCTAACGGTGTAAAATGGTACTTACCATGATGGCAGATAGCTCTATACTATCTGCACTTTACTGCTCATTGAAACTACTTAGAGTACTCGTTTGTTGGTCCTTGTTTTTTTTTTGTTCTCCAACGATTTTTTGTGTTTGTTTTGTATTTTAGAAACAAAAGGAAAAGCATACCTCTTCACCCTCCTTGTTTATAAAGCTGGCTTCGAAAACTAATTTCATTTATTTTGTTTGCAATGACTCAAATGGAGCTGATTTCTTACTAACTCGTGAATTATAACCTCAAGCAAAAATTTCAAACGCTATAGGTTTATTTGTTTCCGAGATATTGTGCAGTCAGGCCGACAGGTACACGTTGTTCTACTCCCACTAGTGCAGTGCTCTAAAATAAAAATATTTACTTACATTTCTAATACAATGTTTAAGCTTATTTATTTATCATAATTGTCATCATTGGTTCCCATAAAACCCAAGTAAATATATTCACTAATGCTCAACCAACCCCCAATGACTGACATGAACCGTTATCGAACATAGTATTTCCTGCATAGAAATGAAGTTTCATTTCAAAACTCGTGATACACTTGAAAATCACTCGTGATAAGCTTCGCTAATGTAATATAATTGTATTTTTGTGTGCTTTGTTTTATGTAAACGCGTTTCAAATTTGTTAAGGAAATATCATTCAGCTAATCTTGTCTATTAGAACATTTTACGTCCTTTTTGTAAAATGTCAAAAAAGGATGGGCAGCATTAGAGCAGTTGAAGTTTAAAACATAAATCATTTGGATATATGTTTACTCTATATATTGATCATTCCGATTGACAATGTGATTGGGTTGGATCTTGTCGTGTCCTATTACCGCATCCCGTCAATCGACAGGGTTCTTTTAAACAGTCGTGTGGCGGAGCCTGGCTAGGACCCTTGTATGATTGCCGGAAAAAGAATGGTCTAACTGGTTATAGCCGAAAATGGCCTGGTTACAACCGTTACAAAATATAAAATGTATTTGAACAATAGGAAACCACGAACTTTAGAAATTGGTGAATGGGTAAAATAAATGTTTAAAATATTTCCTTCTACAAAGATTCGTCAATTGTTTTTATAAAACCCCATAACTTGTGAATAATTTTTAAAAGTTAGCCAAAATCTTGAAACCTCACCTCCATTTAACTCAAAGCAGGACGCTCGTAAAGTCTGGATTCAAAACAGCGTCTCACATTGCGTAACATTTTAGTGGTAGAAGTTAAAGATCCTTATCCTTAACTCATATTAGTGAAATTTAGGTGAGATTTCAACATTTTTAATAAATTTTTTATTAACATGTACTCACAAGTGTAGGTGTTTTTATAAAAGAAGTTAGAACTTTAATGATCGACATTGTGTATACTAACGTTAAAGACCTGTAGTATTTTCTATTCATCCTCTTTTTATAATCACTTTAAATTAATGTTATACTTGCTTGAGATTCTTATTTAAGTATTTTAGCTTACCCATAAAAATACACTATTAAAATACTCCTCATCTGGTAATATTAACAACCCCATAAAGAAAATTCCTTCATCTCTATTCATACTAAAGTTAATTGGTTGGGTAGAAGGTGGGACTTTCAAGTTTAATAGATATAATTTGATGAAATTGGATAGCCGAGAAAGTAATAAAGTAATAAGATATATACGCATCTCATAATACTAAATATGACTTATTTTAATAATATAAATAAACAAAGGCGGTGCTAGGCACGTGCTAAGGGTGCTTAAGGATGCCAACACAAAAAACAATATTTAAAGTTGGATATGGAATTATAAAATTTTTAGATTAAGGAAATGTATATAGACAACTGCTACTACAATAACGATCATAATAGTGTGATAATTTTGATATTTTGTATATTACCGCTGCCTGCATAAAATCACAGCATGAGTTCTATTTGTCCATCGCAATAAGAAACAAAGTTTTTGTGCGTAACCGACTGGAAATCCGTTAGAAATTATCACATTAAAAAGTTATGTATTGTAAACAGTATTTAGTAAATTTGTGTAACATGAAAATTTCATGGAGCCATACAATTTATATTTAACAATTTTACTGTAAACGAACGAATCAAAAAGCATAACTTATGGTAATGAAATGTTGCTAATCATTTACACGTGGAAATCACATCAAGAAAAGAGCCTACATTTTATTGTAAGTTAAGTATATCATTGTTATTACTCTTTTTAATTCGTATCCATGTGTCATACTGTATATGCATCAATTAAGTTTTAAATGTTAGTGGGTAAGAACAGGTTGCTTGATGAGTGCGAAATTGAGGGATCTCGCAGTAAAAGTCTGCCCCGGGCCCCGCACAAGCTAAGTTCGGCCCTTTACGAATCAACGCAAAATGCGTTTCAGTGATGTGTGAAACTGGGCTCAGCTTATCCATGTCAGCACATGACACAACTAAACACTAATCAGATTGTCTGATGGCTCGTGAATAACATTAGCTGTTCGATATTGTTTGCTCTACCAGATGCTAATACAAGCACAGAATTTGCGCTGAGTATACTATACTACGTCACAGCGTTATCATGTTAATGTTTCAAGTGAAAATATAAAATATTTTCTCTGTATACCTATATTTATATGACTTGGACTATTTATAAATATACAGATATGGATATTTCAAACCAAAAGATGTAGTAACTCAATAGTTCTGCTGAATCATTCCCAACTAATCAATTAATATTCTCCACAAATTCCCCAATTGAATGTTGATGTTGAATATTTCCTGTACGTAAATATACGAAGAATAAACGCAGTTTTTTTTTAAATTTATAAGTTTCTATGCGATATTGTGAAATAGATTGTTATATCATGTTTTTTGGTAGTTTCACTCGGTATATCACTTGGTATATTACTAAAATAATTTTTTTTCAGTTCCCGTCAATTTGAGAAATTATTAAACACATCATTAAAAATCTACTTTACAAATTCGTGAGCATATTGGGCAAGAATTACATAAGGATAGCGAACAATCAGCACCGGAATTGGTATTTTAGGTACATTTTGTAAGTGCAGTTGATTAAAAAATATTAGTATTAAAGGATAACAAGAGAACCCTTAGAAGTAAACAAAGAAATATTTTGACTCTAAAGAAAACAGCATAAAATTGCAAAAACGCTTACATCCTGTGAATAAGAAGCCTCATTAATTGGTTAGTCAGACTGATCGGTGATTTGATGAGTTTACAGAATCACGATACAGATCCGCCCCATATCCTCGCTATTGCAAGCGGATGTGCATAACTGGCCTTGCAAGTAAGTTTCCTATCTTATTCATCCAAATCTCTCAAAAAACTGCACTTCATAAAGAGACCAACATATTTTATAACAGTACCTATAAATTAAATTAAAAATAAATTTAATAATATACAGTTGATGCTGTTTTCGCAATCAAATTTTCCAATCATTATATCTTTATTTTATGTCATTTCAATCGACATAAATTTATTATACTAAACAGTTTAAGTTATATATTTATATAGAAGTATCAGTTACTATTCATCTCAATGAATTTAAATATATGAAATTCATTTCAACCAAGACATTACTTACATTTGCTAATGATTAGAAAGGGTACAGCGTATACACAGCTGCTTTCGAAATGAGGACAAGCTCCAATGGTTTCAGTTCCATATTAAAATTTAAATTGATATATACAATTATTAATATTTCCTAGTATTTTACTTATGTTTTATACTAAAACTTAAGTTTATTTCTTAATTTTATACGTGAAATTGACTTCAATATAAGTACAATCAAAACATGGAACAAATGGTTTGTATAATCTTCCTTTTGAAGTGTAATTAAACCACTGTTTCTGTTCTTTTTCTAAATATTTAGAAACTTTATTACTTAAATATATTTCATTTTAGCGTTATATATTATAGTATTTCCAATATTACCACAATTTTAAGTATGTATTATACAAATGGTGGTAGCTTCTAGCTCTAAGTATTGTAAAGTAATTAGGTCTTTACAAAGCCATTTGTAAAGCAGTTAAACAGGAACAACGCTAACGTTAGGCACAGTGAGTCAATAGTGCACTACACGGCCCGGCGGTACAAACACGTTGTCTAATGACACAGCCATTTTGAGGTTGTTTCTAAATAACGTGTTTCGTTATGATAACAGTTTCTATTCATGTATCCTGTTACGGCACCTTTGTTCATGGTTTCCTTCCTATATGTACTTATTCTGTGGACTTTATTAACCATGAAATTAATACGTTTGAACAGTTGCAATATTAATAACATTGATTACCACGCTGGCCAACGAACTTTGGAAAGATATTTATTTATAAAATAAGTTTTCTTTAAACGAGTTCCAACTTTTTTGGAACTTTTGGGAACAGTTATAGTTTACGAACCAAATAATACAATAATTTTTATAACAAATATTTCAGCAGCGTACCTCTTACTACAATAGTTTATATAGAATTATACATGGATATTATCATTAATTTTAATAATAAAAACTTTAAAATTGATAACCCCACAGATAGAAGTAACAACGGTATATAAATACCTTTGATCGTACTATATAACATATACTTTGTGGGAAATGAAATGGATAGGTGGTAAACTATAAAGAACCCATTATATTACAAAATAAATATTTAAAATAGGTATTCTGCCCATCTCCACTTGTAACATGTTACTTTTTTTTTAACATACAAAATTAAATTTAAATTTAAAATATTCATTAGTAAAAATTGTAAAATTAGAACAGACAATTTTTTTTAATATTACGAATAACGACTTGGGCTTTAGAATTATCATAAAAAGGAGCGAAATAATTATTTTTACTGACGATGAGTCAGACGCTATCTGACAGGTCCGTGCCCGCCACGGATATCGCCGCTTCCCCTCCGATCACGGCGAGAGGAGAAGGCTTCCCCCCACCCCCGCGATCGCGCGAACCTATATAATGACGGCCGATTGAAGACACGGGGAGACAGTCCAGTGACCGCGACAACCGCCGACGACCGCTGCTCACCACTACTTCCACCCCTTCCCCCTGACCCCGCTCGCTGAAACGACTACATCGCGACTCGACGCCCGCCGCCGATATCCAGCACGAGGTAAGGAACAACGACCCTGTTCCTTACTAAAAGTGTTTTATCTCCGCCATCAACAATTCTTCCAAATTTTTATGTGAAACAGAATTTAATATTTTATTTATCATTTATGAAAATTAATCGATCTGAAATATATTATTAATGTTTGATGGTTATAGATTTATTTTGATATTTAAAGGTATCAATAAATTTAAATAGAATATATTTGACTTTCTAAATTTACTCAAACTTTAATTACTTTTTCAACTAGAATTACTAAAGTTATTCTTTTCTTCAATTTAACTTATATTTTGAATTCCAATTACTCAGATTATTTTTTTTGTCATTTCGACTAAATTTTAATTACTGTGTTAAAATTTTTCTTCTTTCTAAATTTTTTCAGATCTCGCATTTCTTTTCCTGGCGATCGATCTGACACCCTCATCCCGAGTTTCCTTTACGAACTTTCCTACCAATTATCTCCTACCCGGAAAAAATTATAACAGTCGGGGACTCGCCTTACCACTGCTTTCTTTCCGGCGATAGTACTGGCATCCTATACCCACGACTTCCTTTTATAAATACTTTCTTCCCACCGACCCCATCCTCATAAACTAAATCTTATGTTCAATCGATGTAAATTTTTATGTTAGGTATAAAGTTTTCTCGACCATCATTCTGTTGTCTGATTATTATCACATTTCTTGGCGAATCTTTAATCTACTCGGAAATATTTTTCTTTCTTATTGAAGTTCAATCTAATTTTCATTTTTTTAGTTATTTATATCTTTGTAAGTGATTACCTTTATTTTTCTCCTTTATCTATTTCGGGACTCGCAAACCCCCTTTCTTTTTATTTTTGCGAACGTCCTGACACCCTCACCCCGATAACCTCCATCAAAATATTTATTTAACGATATTTTAGTTTATTTTTCTGGTGAACTGTGCAGATAGGGTGAGTGTTCAATTTTTCTTTGATATTCATAGAGCCCTAATATTTATAGTAATTTAGCTTAGTAGCCTTATTGCATGGTTTAAATCATTTACCTTTATCTTAGCTTCCATATGGTAGGGTAATTCTGCATGGTGTGTTATAAGTGATTACTTTGTTTTTTTTTTTTTTTTTTCCAAAATTATATGCCTGAGAAAGTAAACTTGATATTTTATTTTGGAGCTATACACTTGCCTACAGAATAAATACAGCTTAGTATATTCTTATATTATAAATCCATCTAGCTTTTGCATCCCGTAGAAACATTTTTGTTAATGGTTAGTGCTTGCTTTATGTATATAGTAGTTGCACTGTGATATTGGTGCATGGCTAATTTTTTAATTTATAAGATTGTATATTTGCTATTGGTGTTATTTGGAATATTGCTTTTGTTTGCCATTGCTATTCATATTTTGCTTTGATTTTGTATTTTGCTTCTACTAACCATCATTATTTAACCGATTAATTATTCCAACCCCGGGCTCTTACAATAATTACTGTATACGACTCCCCGACCAAGTTATCAGTGGAGACTACTCAGCTTACTTATAATTCCTCACTGACCGACGTATTAATAAACAATACAGTTGTTTTCGAAAATCTAACTCGCTTGAACAATAACTTTCCTAGAACAAGAAATTTTTATTTTTCTGAGCAAGATTATTTTTTTTATTTTTTACGTCTTCAAAATTGTATTGGAGTTGACGTGATGAAGTAAGCCCAACATTACTTTGGAAGTATCAATTTCTTCCGCAGGGCCCTCTGATTCGACTCCTAACAATAAATAATAGTTATATGAAATTCTCGAACCCTGGAATTTTTCTAACCCAGCTCGACTGGCTATCTGGCAAGTTGCGAATATTTTCGCTTGCCCCGAAAATAACATCGCAAAGTGGCGCCCGAACAACTGGGACTGTAATATACGTTAATTTACGAACTTTACGATTTACTTTACACTTTTTTGTGAATATACTTTACAATTTACGACTAAAAATTGTTTAAAGTTTTACAATAACTTTTTGTTTAAGAAAATTTTATACGTACAATAATGATGTACTTATTGAACCTCTTTTCTCCGCCCTTATCAAATTTTATTCTTTATGTACGTAAACGGAAATGATGGACAAGGGGACGCAAACAAACGAAAAACAACTACGACTACTACGACTTCAACTCGGGTTACGACACCACAGGCTTCTGTTGGTACATTACCAAAACTTTGTCCCCCTACAGTCGCACCGATTACTACTACGCCTACTGCTAACTATTACCGCCACCACTACTACTAGTACTGCTACTACAATGGGCCTACCGATCCCTCCTACAACTATACCCAATCCCCAAATTATGCTTCCTTCCCCTTCGGAGAATGATCCTCGTGTGGGCTGGATTTATAAACTACAAAAGAACGACCTACAGGAAGAGTTAAGAAAATTTAATCTGAATCCGGATGGTAATGTGGCTGAACTACGAAAGCGACTTGTAAACTTTTCTTAGGTCTGGAAAAACACCTCCTGAACCTCTTCCACTAAGAACAGAATTATTGTCATACGAACAAAACCTCGCGACTAATGTAGTGTCCTCAGCATTAGGACCGATTAGTGCCTCTCATATTGATGGTCATATACAACATGAGGAAGTTGGCATTCGAGAAATGTTAAACCTCCCTCCTACAGCTAGTTTTAGATTAGTACAGGAACGATTAGCCCTTTTAATGCACGAAAAAATCTGTAAATTTCCATAGCCCCAACAAACACACAAGACATAACAACACCTCACCCGTTGAGAATCCCGACAGCAAAGATCCCTCACAGGTGATGAGCCTTGTGACCCGAATTTTGGATTGGACAGTGACGCTAACATGGCAAGCAGGCCTACATCTGAACTTAGACATCCGGAATATCTCCTCATATCTGCAATCAAGTTCGGAAATGGAATTTGAGATTCGATGGGGATGAAGACCCAGTCTCTTTCATTGAGCGTCTCAGTGAACTTGCCGAATCTTATGAAATACCTCCCGATCGGCTACTAAAAGCATTACCGGAACTTTTTAAGGGAAACGCTCTTTTTCTGGTACCGAAATAATAAGTCATTTTGGACAAACTATGACGACTTTATAATCAGCTTCGAAGAGCAGTATCTTCCTCCAGATTACCAACGTAACTTAGATGAGGAAATAACTCGAAGAACTCAGGGCGAGAGTGAGCCAATGCGAAAATTTATTTGTAGCCCTTACGACTCTAATTCGACGACGTGGTGGCTTCTCTGTAAACCAAACACTAAACCGATTATATTTAAACATGAGACCTGAATACAAATTAACGATCAGAAGGGAAAGTTTTCACTCAATTAGTGAATTAATTCATTTTGCCGAAGGTTATGAAAGTTATTTGCGAGAGAAGAATAGTTACCGACCTCCTCCAAATCCGGCTCAATCCATGGTACCTGAGACAGCATACGACACAAAACGTAGAGTTTTTTAAGTCATACCCAGTACAGATGATAGATAAGCCAGAACTGTATCACGATAAACCCAAATCTTTTACCGATAAACGAAGGTTCGAGCCCTCTACAACTGTCCCGACTAACACTACTCAGCCAAGGCATCTTACTACAGATACAACGACTACCATTCCTACTTGTTGGAATTGCGAAACTAAAGGGCATAAATACCACCAGTGTCCTCTCCCTAAAACCATTCGCTGTTTTAACTGTAAAAAAATAGGAATCCGAACCGTCCAGTGCCCTTGCAGGCAGGGAAACATTTCCGGAGCCCGGAGCGTCAGAGGTGTCCCTGGACTCTGGGGCAACAAATCACCCTCAATCGAATGGCCCAAATGGCTCAACCAAATAAAAGAATTTAACAAAAGCAACTGTGCAGAAGTTTAAATCGAACGATCCTAGACCATTTGTATCCATTAAGATTCAAGAAAACTACCTTTTGTGCACTGCTTGATACGGGATCGATGGTGACTATTATAGGGGAAAGAGTAGCTCATCATCTATTACAGTTAGGCGTTAGGCCTAAGAACGTAAATGTTAATGTTAATATGGCCGATAGCTCAAATAGCCAGATATCTCAGGCCTTCGAATTTAACTGCGAAATAGCCGATATTAGAACTAAGGTACGCGCCCCTGTTTCTACCAGGCTTAACTACGCCGATGATTTTGGGTATGGACGTTATAACACCCTTTAAAACTGATCGATATCACTTCTCATGAAAGTACTGCAGCAGAAACAGTGGACTAGATTGCGATAATTCAAAGACTATTCATACTGATGCCGTTATGACACTAACAGAAGTAGAAAGTAAAAAACTGAAAGAATTCCTTGATTATCAGTTGAATTTGTTCGATGGTTTTATTGGTCGCACGACATTAGTGGAACATAAAATTCGCCTTAAAACTGATACACCCA
Organism: Homalodisca vitripennis; assembly: GCF_021130785.1. Taxonomy (NCBI): domain Eukaryota; kingdom Metazoa; phylum Arthropoda; class Insecta; order Hemiptera; family Cicadellidae; genus Homalodisca; species Homalodisca vitripennis. Next base: position 105,346 of record NW_025776869.1, on the reverse strand, counting down.
TTAAACAGAGGTATTATTATCGCAACCCGGCAATGCAGGCGATCATTGACAAAGAAGTTGACAAGATGCTGGAGTCAGGCATCATTGAACCATCATCTAGTCCTTGGAGCTCTCCACTAGTGCTGGTTAAGAAATCGAATGGAAAAGTAAGGTGTTGCATCGACTTAAGGCGAGTTAATGCGGTCAGTGAGAAGGATGCATATCCCCTTCCCCAAATAAGTGCGATACTCGACAAACTGAGAAATGCTTGCTATATATCCACGATCGACCTAAAGGATGGCTATTGGCAGGTACCTCTCGAAGTTAACAGTAGACCAATTACGGCTTTCACTGTTCCTGGCAGAGGGTTATTCCATTTCAAGGTCATGCCATTTGGCTTACACTCTGCTCCGGCTACCTTTCAGAGATTGCTAGACCAAGTGATAGGACCTGAGTTTTGAGCCCTACGCTTTTGGCCTATTTAGACGATTTGGTGCTGGTATCCCGAACTTTCGAAGAACATTTTAAATCTTCTCAAAGAAAGTGTTCGAACGCCTTAGAAATGCAGGATTATTACCAAATATGGAAAAATGTAACTTTTGTAAAAAGGAGTTGAAATACCTTGGCCACGTAATAAACGAGAAAGGAATTCAGACGGATCCAGAAAAGGTTTAAATCAATTGTAGATTTTCCAGCACCTAAAACTGTAAAACAAGTACGGAGTTTCTTGGAACTTGCGTCTTGGTACAGGACGATTTTATCGAAAACTTTGCAAACATATCTAAGCCATTGTCGAAACTCTTAAGAAAGGGGAATAGATGGGAATGGACGGATTCTCAAGAACGAGCATTCAATTCCCTTAAAGCAAAACTTTCTACCGCACCGGTCTTAGCCTGCCCTGACTTCAAGGAAACTTTTAACGGTCCACGTGGATGCCTCCAATGAAGGTTTAGGGGCTTCGCTTACCCAAACTATTGGCAAGCGGGAGAAGGTTATTGCATATGCGAGTCGACTTTTACACGAGAATGAAAAGAAATTTTCTGTAACCGAGAAAGAATGCCTAGCTCTGGTATGGGCCGTTCAAAAATTTCGTCCGTACCTCGAAGGGTACAAGTTTATTGCGATAACTGACCATCAAGCTTTTAAAGTGGTTTGATGAGTTTTGGAGAAACCATCTGGAAGACTTGCTCGCTGGATGCTGGAACTACAGCAACATGACTTCGAAGTCCAATACCGCAGGGGAGTCCTGAACCGAGTAGCAGAGACGCACTCTCCCGGTATCCGATCGACACGTCAAGCTGTGATCCTGTAGTCGGTTCAACCGTTGGTTGTAGCACCGCCAACGACAGTTCGAATAACTCTCGGAGGCAACTACTATCGCTCAAAACCAAGGAACCAAGGCTAGAAACAGCTTCAGGGCGAACTTATGCCCGATTGGCACTCGAAAATGCTTCGGAAGGTATCTGCAAGTCCGAATAAATATGCAGATTACACCATTCGAGGAAAATAAACTATACCGAAAAATCGATAAATCAAGTACCAGACCCAAAAACCAATTGGAAACTTTGCGTACCAGATTCTCTAAAATCCGATGTACTGAGAGAAAATCATGACAGCACAACAGCTGGCCATTTAGGTGTAAACAAAACGATCCAGAAAATCAGCGCCAGATACTTTTTGGCCTGGATGGAGAAACGATATTCGAAAATACGTAAAAAATTGCGGACACTTGCCAGAGATACAAGGTGGAACAATGTAAACCGGTGGGGAAAATGCATTTCAGACGCCCCCAAGGACCTTGGTTCACAGTAACCAGCGATCTGATGGGAACCCTTACCTCGATCTCGTAAAGGAAACAGATTTATCCTGGTGTTCCAAGATACCTTTACCAAATGGGTAGAAATTGTAGCATTACCATCAGCAACTGCTAAGAAGGTGGCAGAAAAGTTCGAAGACCTTATATTGATGCGATATGGTGCTCCAGAAGTAGTACTGACAGATAACGGAACGCAGTACCTCTCGAAAATCTTCCAAAAACTTACAAGTGATTGGGGAATAATTCACAAAACAACCGCACCTTATAGTCCGCAGAGTAATCCAACAGAGCGAACGAAACCGCGTATTAAAAACTATGATTTCTCAGTTTGTGCGAAATGAATCATCGTAGTTGGGATCAACATTTAAATGAATTTAGATTTGCGTTGAATACATGTTGTAGCGAGTCAACAAAATTTACCCCGGCCCATGCTCAATTTTGGTAGAGAACTTAAAACTCCAAACTGTATCTACGGCCAAGTATTCGAGAATACCACTCAAGGTGCGGTTAAACCTAGCGAAATCGATATACATGATACTCGAATGAACTTCATGCTAAAATTAAGGAAAAAATGTAAGCTAAACATGGAAAAAGCACAGCACTGTCCGCGCCGGCGCCAAGCTCATTACTATAATCTCAGAAGAAGATATAACAGTTTTGTAATAGGCCAACAAGTTTTGAGGCGCAGCCATACACTTTCCTCAGCGGCTGAGAATATAGCAGGAAAATTGGCACCAAAGTTTGAAGGACCATACATCCTATATAGAAAAATAGGATGGAATATATTCGAACTTCGAGATCTCCAAGGAAAAGACGTAGGCCGAGCCCATACGAAGGATCTGAAGGCATACTCTTCCTTGGAGGCACACTAGATTCCTGTTGCCCTGTTGTGTGCCCATAATTTCCTTTCTACTAATCTGTTTTATTGTATGATTTCTTGGTTGCCCGATGTGTTTATTGTTTTGGCGCCAAGAGTTACTTTAGTAGACTAGTATTCCTACAACAAATCACCTTTCTATCCCAAATTCTTCCTTGTAAGACTGCCACTCTCCTGTACCTGGCGTGTCTAATATCCTTCCCTTAGAGATTTTATATTTTCGAGTTCGATTTTTGTTTATTTTTATTAGTAAAGCGAGATCTGATTTTGTTTTCTAGCAATTATATGTATTGTGAAAGACTGTGCCCGTAATGAATTTTAGTGTAAATTTTAGTTTTGTTAAATAATTTTTTTTGTTTATGCAGATTGCAATTTGTTTATAGTTGTATTTTCTTACCAGAAGATGTTATTTTATTTTATTTTATTCGTTGATTAAAAACATTTATTTCGTGCGAAGAGTATTTATTTTGTGTAATTTCTTTTCAGAAACTATCAAAACGGTTAAAAGAGGGGATTAAACTACGGTAACCTTTTTTGTTTATCTATATACAAATACCACATTGAACTTTTTTTTCTTCTTTTTTTGTTTCCCGAAGTACAGATGGGGTGTTAACATGTTACTTTTTTTTAACATACAAAATTAAATTTAAATTTAAAATATTCATTAGTAAAATTGTAAAATTAGAACAGACAATTTTTTTTAATATTACGAATAACGACTTGGGCTTTAGAATTATCATAAAAAGGAGCGAAATAATTATTTTACTGACGATGAGTCAGACGCTATCTGACAGGTCCGTGCCCGCACGGATATCGCCGCTTCCCCTCCGATCACGGCGAGAGGAGAAGGCTTCCCCCACCCCCGCGATCGCGCGAACCTATATAATGACGGCCGATTGAAGACACGGGGAGACAGTCAGTGACCGCGACACCGCCGACGACCGCTGCTCACCACTACTTCCACCCCTTCCACGGACCCCGCTCGCTGAACGACTACATCGCGACTCGACGCCCGCCGCCGATATCCAGCACGAGGTAAGGAACAACGACCCTGTTCCTTACTAAAGTGTTTTATCTCCGCCATCAACAATTCTTCCAAATTTTTATGTGAAACAGAATTTAATATTTTATTTATCATTTATGAAAATTAATCGATCTGAAATATATTATTAATGTTTGATGGTTATAGATTTATTTGATATTTAAAGGTATCAATAAATTTAAATAGAATATATTTGACTTTCTAAATTTACTCAAACTTTAATTACTTTTACAACTAGAATTACTAAAGTTATTCTTTTCTTCAATTTAACTTATATTTTGAATTCTAATTACTCAGATTATTTTTTTTGTCATTTCGACTAAATTTTAATTACTGTGTTAAATTTTTCTTTCTAAATTTTTCAGATCTCGCATTTCTTTTCCTGGCGATCGATCTGACACCTCATCCCGAGTTTCCTTTACGAACTTTCCTACCAATTATCTCCTACCCGGAAAAAATTATAACAGTCGGGACTCGCCTTACCACTGCTTTCTTTCCGGCGATAGTACTGGCATCCTATACCCACGACTTCCTTTTATAAATACTTTCTTCCCACCGACCCCATCCTCATAAACTAAATCTTATGTTCAATCGATGTAAATTTTTATGTTAGGTATAAAGTTTTCTCGACCATCATTCTGTTGTCTGATTATTATCACATTTCTTGGCGAATCTTTAATCTACTCGGAAATATTTTTCTTTCTTATTGAAGTTCAATCTAATTTTCATTTTATTAGTTATTTATATCTTTGTAAGTGATTACCTTTATTTTTCTCCTTTATCTATTTCGGGACTACGCTCGCAACCCTTTCTTTTTATTTTTGCGAACGTCCTGACACCCTCACCCCGATAACCTCCATCAAAATATTTATTTAACGATATTTTAGTTTATTTTTTCTGGTGAACTGTGCAGATAGGGTGAGTGTTCAATTTTTCTTTGATATTCATAGAGCCCTAATATTTATAGTAATTTAGCTTAGTAGCCTTATTGCATGGTTTTAAATCATTTACCTTTATCTTAGCTTCCATATGGTAGGGTAATTCTGCATGGTGTGTTATAAAGTGATTACTTTGTTTTTTTTTTTTTTTTCCAAAATTATATGCCTGAGAAAGTAAACTTGATATTTTATTTTTGGAGCTATACACTTGCCTACAGAATAAATACAGCTTAGTATATTCTTATATTATAAATCCATCTAGCTTTTGCATCCCGTAGAAATATTTTTGTTAATGGTTAGTGCTTGCTTTATGTATATAGTAGTTGCACTGTGATATTGGTGCATGGCTAATTTTTAATTTATAAGATTGTATATTTGCTATTGGTGTTATTTGAATATTGCTTTTGTTTGCCATTGCTATTCATATTTTGCTTTGATTTTGTATTTTGCTTCTACTAACCATCATTATTTAACCGATTAATTATTCCAACCCCGGGCTCTTACAATAATTACTGTATACGACTCCCCGACCAAGTTATCAGTGGAGACTACTCAGCTTACTTATAATTCCTCACTGACCGACGTATTAATAAACAATACAGTTTGTTTTCGAAAATCTAACTCGCTTGAACAATAACTTTCCTAGAACAAGAAATTTTTTATTTTTCTGAGCAAGATTATTTTTTTTATTTTTTACGTCTTCAAAATTGTATTGGAGTTGACGTGATGAAGTAAGCCCAACATTACTTTGGAAGTATCAATTTCTTCCGCAGGGCCCTCTGATTCGACTCCTAACAATAAATAATAGTTATATGAAATTCTCGAACCCTGGAATTTTCTAAACCCAGCTCGACTGGCTATCTGGCAAGTTGCGAATATTTTCGCTTGCCCCGAAAATAACATCGCACACTATTTCCCCAAGTTGAGGGTCTTTGTTTTTCAAATTCACTGTATATGGATGGTAACAACAAAATTTAAATATAGTTTTAATGTTTTTCATTTCGTACTTTCCAACCTGTCTCGTTGTAAATAAGAATGATCAGTAAATAATAAATATAACATTTTATTCACATTTTAAATGAATAAAAATTAAACTTGAAATAAGCGTTAGATTAAACGAATCTGCTTGTTCTGTATATGACTGTAAATCAAAGCCAGTAGAGCGTACGTGGTTTTGTTACGTACGTTTATCAAACTTGTTCCGTAGCTTCAAAACTACACTGGATCAATAATGTTTGAGCCAGATTTATGTTTCAAACTTTATTTCACCGTAATATTCAAAGCAGGCTATCCTTGTTTATATTTTGCAATGAGAACACAAATTTATCTATTGGGCAAAATGGCCTGGACAAATTTTAAACCCTTGTAAATGAAACAAAGTAGAAAAAATTAAATTGAATTACTATTAGATACTATATTATTCAAATTATTTGGCTGAAAATTATCAAAGCCTATCTATCAATCTCGAAAGGTTGGACAAATTTCGGTTCTGTTTGATTGTCTGCTTGATACTTCTTCGAAAATTAATTACAAACATATATATATATATATATATATATATATATATATATATATATAAAAAGTATTGAATTTTTTCATTAAATTTCATTTCTACATAAAGAGTAGTTTTTTTTATAATGGTGCATGTCCATTAATAATATTGAAGAGGTTAATGTTAATGTCCCTAGTTATGTTCATAACAATTGTTTTTGGCTGCGGGACGGAGAAGCATAAATATGTTTATCTCTTATCATAGTTTATAATAGTCTGAATAATGAAATGAAATTTCGCACGCTCCCTCAGTGAACCTTGTTACATGATATGGCCTACTCCTGCCAATGTTTTTAACGCATGTATGTATAATATATATATTATATATATATATATTATATATATATATATATATATATATATATATATATACATATATATATATATATATACATATATAGATATAGATATATATACATAAATATATGTGTGTGTGTGAGTGTGTGCGCGCGCGCGCGCGCGCGTTTGTGTGCGTGTGTGCATGTGTGTGTGTGTGGTGTGTGTGTGTGTGTGTGAGTGTGTGTGTGTGTGTGAGTGTGTGTGTGTGTGTGTGTGTGTGTGTGTGTATGTGTGTGTGTGTGTGTGTGTGTGTGTGTGTGTGTGTGTGTGTGTGTGTGTGTGTGTGTGTGTGTGTGTGTGTGTGTGTGTGTGATATCATTACATATCCAATTGTCTGTACTGTTAGTTACGAATATATGCGCTGGATATGCTTTGAATGTAGTACAACTAAGTTATCTCGTTAGTTTTGTTTTGGGTGGTATACCATACAGTTTATGTTACCAAACAATTGTGTGTATATGCGACTACAAGTATATAGAAATAACTGCTATCATAAATTATTATATAAACTTTGTAATATATAGTCATTAGAAAATAATAATACTAATTTAAAGTATCTAGTTTGTTAAGAATAAGCCAAGCTAATTTGTTATCATGGGCTGGACAACATTTTTCTTGTCTACTTTTTAACTCAAGAACTCATACAATGGAAATATTTGCGTGAAGCATTTATACAGGCAAACTTGTTTTTAAACAGTAAATTTGAGTTATTAGAAAAGCTAAGAGTTTATAATTCCTGAAATAAAGAATTAAAAAGTTATAAATTAAATATTGCGTAAATGATAACTGTAGTGTATTTAGTGTGAGAAAGTACTAAGTTGGTAGGTATCCATAGTGATATTTAATGTCTGCACCAGTGATGTTGGCAGTATGTATTGTCAGGCGATGTAACATACGATGTGGTCTAAAAGAATAAAGAATGCTCATAGGCTGCTCTCCTGTGACGTCACATCACGCCACTACCCTACAACCAACGGTCCAAGCTGGCCAGCCAGCAGTCCACCCGAAGTCCACCACCAGACACCGTCATGTAACCTCCGCGTCCCGTCCGTTCCTTTACGAGCGGTCCTAGAGCAATGTTACTCTAAATGTGTAGTTTAATTATTCTTCCCGACCCATAGAGAGTACAGTGTCGACCCGCATACATTACAGTGGCGACGAGGAAAACAACTGCAACAGTGGAACGTCGCTTACAGTGGCGACGAGGAAAACAACTGCAACAGTGGAACGTCGCTTACAGTGGCGACGAGGAAAAACAACTGCAACAGTGAATTACAGTGATTTAGTGCGGAAGGGCAACAAGCGTAATGAACACGTGCAAATAACAACGAATGTGCAGGGACATTCGGGACATTGAAACAGTGAATTACAGTGATATAGTGCGGAAGGGCAACTATCGTAATGAACACGTGCAAATAACCGCGAATGTGCAAGGACATTCCGGACATTCCAACGGTCGGGAGTAGTAAGGTACGCCGATCGATATAAACTATTCTTGGTGTAAGCAGCGCACAAGCTGATTTTAATCGTTGCAATTAATGCCGTTAGACGATTATTTTTACCGGGGACATTTTAAACAGTTATTACGGAGTGTACAAGAAAACAAAATGGCAACTATCGGGTCTATGGGTTATTTTGATAGTGCGGAAGAATCGTGGCAGTCTTATATAGAGAGATTTGAGTTTTTTATTGATTGTAATGATATCGATAATTCAAAGAAACTAAGCACTTTGTTGACAGTTATGGGTGTAAGGACCTATACGTTTACTGAAAGACTTAATTACACCAGACAAACCGTCTGACAAGTCGTACAAGGAAATTGTGGACACTATAGCGAATCATCTGCATCCCAAGCCTTCTTTTATCACGGAAAGATTTAAATTTAGTAGGCGGAATCAATTGGATCATGAAACGGTTAGCGATTATATTGTGCATTTAAAACAGTTATCTAAGTATTGTGAATTTGGTGATAAATTGCCAGACTACTTAAGGGACAGATTAGTCGCGGGTCTGCGAGACCAACAGATACAGAAAAGACTTCTCGGGGAGGAGAACCTCACTTATGAAAAAGCCGTGCAACTAGCTACTGCAATGGAATTTGCTGAGAAGGGGGCGGCCCAGATGACAACTGCAGGAGGACGTATTCACCGGATGCAGAGCAGCGGGTCGATACCGAAAAGGACACAGGCGGCGAGCATCGCAGCGAGACGGTCATCGGACGGCGGGAAGGCGCTGGGAGACATCACCTGCTATTGTTGCGGCAAGCGAGGATCACACACAGCATCGCAATGTCGGTTTCGTGAGTACACGTGTAATCATTGTAAAAAGAAGGGACACCTTGAAAGAGTTTGTAGATCGAAAAATTATGTTAACAAACCTAATGAGAACAAACCAAATGTTTTTACAAATAGGTCTAAGGAGCCTTCAGCTAAAGGGAAACAGTTTTACAGCAATAAAAAGCAATATGTTTATAAAGGTAGGCAGCACTATGTAGAGGAAAGTAAAGAATCAGCAGAGTCCGGTTCAGATAATCACTGGAAACATAAAGACAATGACGATGTGTATGACATTTCCAATCTATTTACGGTTAAAGAAATAGAAACTAAGATTAATAAAATTGAGCCAATAACGGTACAGTTATTAGTGGAAAGTAAGGAAATTGTATTTGAAGTCGATAGTGGGAGCTTGTGTTTCAGTTATGTCAGAAAAAGATTGTAAGACTAAGTTAGGAAATATAAACATGTATCCAACTAGCTTAGTATTAAGTTCATATACACATGAAAAGATCAGGCCTTTAGGTAAGGTTATGGTCAATGTACAACATAAAGGTAAAGAGAAACAATTAGCTTTATACATCGTAGCTAATGGGGCTAATCCCTTGTTAGGGCGTGATTGGATGCAAGCATTAGATTTAACAGTTAGAGTGCCTAGTAATGTAAACAATGTACAGTCAGCTGATCGCACGAGCATGGTGGGGGTTGTGCCAACTGCAGGCGGCAGCGCGGCAGACGCATGCACGCCTGTCAGTGGAAGCCACAACACACCTGTAGAGGTAAACAAACAAACATCTGTCAATCCGTCTGTTGTCAACAACAACAAACAAGTAGAATTACTGTACAATGAGTTTCCAAATGTATTTACGGATAAGTTGGGATGTTTCAAGGGTGCACCAGTTAAATTAAAGTTAAAAGAAAATGTAGTACCAAAATACTTTAAACCTAGGACGTTACCTTTTACACTTAAAGAAAAAGTAGAAGCCGAGCTGACTAGACTAGAACAAGAGAACGTTATTTCACCAGTAGATACCAGTGAATGGGGGACTCCCATTGTACCAATTATTAAGGCTAATGGGAAAATAAGAATTTGTGGGGATTATAAAATAACTGTAAATCCTTTCTTGGAGGTAGACCGACACCCGTTACCGAAAATTGAAGAAATATTTGCCAGCCTACAAAACGGAGAAAAATTCTCTAAAATAGATTTATCTTCAGCTTATCAGCAGCTTAAACTAGATGTAGATAGTCAAACGTATTGTACAATTAGCACACACAAAGGATTGTATGCTTACAATCGCCTATGTTTTGGTATCAGTTCAGCACCGGGAATATTCCAGAGAATAATAGAACAAACATTACAAGGTATCCCGGGGGTAACTGTATTTTTAGATGACATTCTAGTAACAGGTAAAAACAATGAGGAACACATGCATAGACTTAGACTAGTGTGTCAAAGACTTGAAGACAATGGGTTCACAGTGAGCAAGAACAAATGTAAATTTTTCTGTGACAGTTTAGAATATTTAGGTTTTGTTATCAGTAAACAAGGGTTGCATACCGCACCTAGTAAGGTTGAAGCAATTGTCAAGGCACCTGAACCTCAAAATGTGACACAGCTTAAAGCCTTCCTTGGTCTTGTTAATTACTATTCACGTTTCATTCCTAGGATATCCACTATTTTAACACCAATGTATCAGTTGTTAAGAAAGGATACCGATTTTGTATTTAATTTAGCATGTAAGAAGGCACTACAAGAGATTAAGCAAAAGTTAATCTCTGCTGAAGTTTTAGCGCATTATGATCCTGCATTACCACTAGTGGTAGCCAGTGATGCTAGTCCATATGGCATTGCATCAGTTTTGAGTCAGATTCAATACGACGGTACAGAAAAGACCTATATCATTCGCAAGTAGAGTGTTAAATAGCGCTGAGAAAAACTATTCACAAATAGATAAGGAAGCATTAAGCATTGTATTTGGTGTTAAGAAATTTAGTCAATATTTATATGGTACACAGTTTTTGTTAAAGACTGATCATAAGCCTTTAGTGGCTATTTTTGGACCGAAGAAAGGGTTACCTGCTTTCGCAGCCAGTAGGTTACAACGATACGCTTTGTTTTTAAGTGGTTTCCAATATGAGATTGTGTATGTTAAGTCCCAAAACCATGGCAATGCCGATGGTTTTATCTAGATTACCTGTAAATAGTGAGATTAAAGATGAAATCTCGGATGATGACCTTAATATTAATGTCATAGGTACCTATTTGCAGTGTTTAGCTGAAAATGACATACCATTAAGCTATGTAGACATAAAAAGAGAATCAATGGTAGATAGTGAAATCAAAAAGGTAATATCCTATGTAGAATTAGGTTGGCCTATTGTAACTGAACCAGATCTAAAGCCATTTGAAATTAGACAGTCGGAATTAACCTTGGAGCAAGGAATCCTAATGTGGGGGTACAGGGTGGTAATACCTAAAAGGTTCAGAATAAACATTCTGAACGAATTGCATACTTCACACATAGGTATTGTTCGCATGAAGGCATTAGCCCGTGCATATGTATGGTGGCCTAATATCGACCGGGACATAGAACAACTAGCTAACAGCTGTGCAGCCTGTTTGGAGGAACGAGCAAAACCGCCCAAGGCTTTCCTGCATCATTGGAATGTTCCGGAACGAGTTTGGTCTCGAATTCATATTGATTTTTTTGGACCTTTTTCAGTCCAAGTTATTTTTGGTGGTAAAAGATGCGTACTCTAAGTGGCCAGAGGTGTTGCCCGTTGCTTCAACGGCAGCTGTTCACACGATTGTGAAATTAAGGGAATTATTTAGTAGGTATGGTATTGTAGACCACATAGTGTCCGACAACGGACCACCTTTTACCAGTCAAGAGTTTAAAGAATTTTTGATGTCAAATGGTATCAAACACACGTTTTCACCACCATACCACCCAGAAACCAATGGTTTGGCAGAACGGTCAGTCAGAACTATTAAAAATAAATTGAAAACAGCTCTTCATAATTCCAAGGATTTAGAATTAGCTTTGAGTAACTTCCTGTTCACTTATAGAAATACAGTGCATTCTACTACCAATCTATCGCCAGCTCAATTAATGTTGGGCAGATCGCTAAAGTCTAGGTTAGATTTAATTCGCCCAAATGTTAAAGCAATAATGTCAGATAATCAAGAAAAACAACGATTGTACTATAGGGGTAGTAAAACTAGACAGTTAGCTATTGGACAACCAATCATAGCCAGAGATTACAGAGGTAGAAATAAATGGATACCAGGTGTGGTAGTTTCACGATTAGGACCAGTCACGTATTTAGTTGAACTGAATACGGGCATGAGGTGGAAACGACATATCGACCAGTTGGTAGGTTTACAGTGTAGTCCGGAAATGTCTGAGTTGACAACAATGCCTAGACTCCCAGACGCAAGCGTGGCAACAGAGCACACGCAGGAAACGATCGATATACAGTCGCGGGACAGAGCGAGCGCAAGGTCGCCAGTACTTTTAGCAACGACCTTGCCCCCCCTCTCCGCAAAACCATAACAATAACAGAAACGCTCAGGGGCAAAGCCCCAGCCCACGTACAAATGTAAACAATAACAGTTCCAGCGTTTCACCCAAACAAATGACACCTGTTAGACGATACCCACTAAGGGATCGTAAACCTTTAGTCAAAATGGACTTGTAAATACAACCCAATTGTGACTTGTATATAATTAATATTGTTTAAGCATTATTATTATCGATTTGTTAATTGTGTTCATTCAATGTGTTATTAATTGCTATATTCTGATTTATTGGTTTTGATTGAAGTGTTTGTGATTTGTGTTAAATGATTATATTGAGTTTGTATTTTGTTCTCTATAATCTATACTTACAAAAATAAAAGAGTATAATGTCAATTTTCTTATTCATTGTAATTGATTTAAAATTGGAGAATTGTAAAACAAATTGTAATTGATAAATTTCTAAAATTGTAGGGGACTTATGTATTTAAGGGGGAGGATTTGTAGTGTATTTAGTGTGAGAAGTACTAAGTTGGTAGGTATCCATAGTGATATTTAATGTCTGCACCAGTGATGTTGGCAGTATGTATTGTCAGGCGATGTAACATACGATGTGGTCTAAAAGAATAAAGAATGCTCATAGGCTGCTCTCCTGTGACGTCACATCACGCCACTACCCTACAACCAACGGTCCAAGCTGGCCAGCCAGCAGTCCACCCGAAGTCCACCACCAGACACCGTCATGTAACCTCCGCGTCCCGTCCGTTCCTTTACGAGCGGTCCTAGAGCAATGTTACTCTAAATGTGTAGTTTAATTATTCTTTTCCGACCCATAGAGAGTACAGTGTCGACCCGCATACATTACAATAACTACGCAAATGCTAAGGAAGTTATACATTTTTAAGTCTAAAGAAATATCCTAAAATTTTTTATTTCTCGTGGTAAATGTGGGCTTAAATAAGTAAAATGCAGTATAATAAAAATATTGTAATGACATAATAACTCGTTTTTGACAATTGTATGGTTCGAAGCTCCTGCATGTTTTAGCGTAAATTATATAATTCTAATTTGTAATGCACTTAAAGGATTACGTTTTTGAAAGGACTAGGAGCCCATTTCCCTTGCCCAATATTTCACTTAACTTTAGATCTCAGTTAAAGATAGTGCAGGTCCAATTCCTTTCTTCGGCCGCAGCCTTCTTTTAGTACAATATACATTTCACTGTATTGACCATCCCCTTTATTATTTTGTATAATACAGTCTAGTAGCCCTTGAGGATGAGCAGGATAAGGCTAAAAAGAGGACCGGCCTTTCAAATACAATTGTGATACTTCTGTTTGTATGTATTTTTATCGTAGTACCTTCAGTTTAGCCGTATGGATACAGTAGTATAAACTTACTCTGATTTTAATTGTACCATATTACTTTTTTAGAATTTCCAGATTGGATTTGACGTTTAATGCACACTAAATATCCAAATTAATTGGATTGGCAAAACCACATCTTTAGATAAGGACCGGGAATAGATTGAACTTGGCTTTTGTATTTTAAATTCAAAGCAAACAGATAACTCAGTGTGGCTACAATCATAACGAAAACTATGAAACGAGCACTCTGAGAAGTTAAATAAGCAGTAAAGTGCAGATAGTATAGATCTGGCAGGACGTAAGTACTATTTACAAAATTATCATTGGATTTGGTACTGAAGCTTTTATTTGAACTTTAAGATCTTATAAAAGTTTCTCTTACATGAAAAAGATTCCTGTTTCTTAGTGAATGTCAGTGAGTTAAAACTAGTTTTTGTATAAAAAAACACATATGTCGCTGTATAGTTTATATTGGAACAAGCAACCCTATATAAGCGTACTTATGGAAATGGACTAAATAATTATATTGACATAGTTATAATTGAAAAGTTCACAATGCATAAGGTGATAACATCTGAATATAAAAGATATACAAATTTTAAAGCTTTATTCTCGATGTAAGTCCTGAATTATTTCTGTGCTTAACGTCAAGTGTTTTGTTTCGCAGAAAGCGGGAGAATTGGTGACGAGAGAATAAAAGTTTGCCTTTTATAATTATGGCCTTCACAAGTTTGCCTTTGGAAACCATTATCTCAAACCTTTTTTTTCAAACTTTTTCAAAAATCTCTTAGTATCTCCAACAGGGAACAACATTTAGAAAATATATCTTGCAAATTGTGGTATTTGTGTTTCTACTTGATATTTCACTCCTATTCGAATTGCATCTTATTATAGCATGTAACATTTGAAGAAATAAAAAAATCGTATATAATTAAAAATAAAATTTCATTTCATTTAAAAAAACTACGTTTTATAATTTTTACTTTTTTCATTTTCATCTAATAATAACGATTATGCTAATGTAATGCTTCTAGAACTTTATTAAAGTAAATTAAAATTGAGTATTTAATCCTCAAAATGGAGTTTTTTTAATGTTAAAATAAACTAGAAATGTAAAGCAGTGGTTCATTAGAATCGAGAAGCATACTAGATTCATATTTCCAAAGTACCTGAGCTTCCGTACCTTTTTTGATCATCTTCTTCCATTTTATAATTTACATGACTACCACAAAGTATCTTGGCTGTGATCCTGACAATCCAATAGTTTGTAAATCACAAACTTTGGCTTTGCTATAAACATGTATCATTGTACTACCCACTAAATAATGCGTTCATCATAGTGTTAGTGTTCCCTAGACAACCACTGAGGGTAATAACTGCTTCGTTGGTAAGCGCTTTAGTATCAACTTGTTGCATATTTCAGTAAATTGGTTTGTGACAATTTTATACTATACCTTATAATTTAGTTGCAATATCAGATACACAAGTTTAACTCAAATTCTCTTATGTAAATAAAAATGTACTACAAAATAAAGCAGTTTTGTCCTTCCAATGCACTATCTAGATAATAAATAAAATAATAACATTTCATTTCATATTGCCGTCCCCAGAAACAAAATTAAGTGTGGATCTTATACGTGTTAATATTGACAGGAAGCAAAGAAAACTTTGCAATATACATAAAAAAATAAAATAAACATTATCAGGCCTCATGAAATATTATATAAGGCTCTACAAAAAGAATTTATTTAGAAATTGCTGTATCTGTAAGTTTCAGGTGTATCAGTGATTCTAGAATTTGTTGTAAAGGGACAGGAGACGTTATCCTTACCGATAAAAGGAAGGATGTGACCAGCTTCACAGTTTCGTCATGAAAATTCGTTATAACCGGAACTATCAGCGTTGGCAGTCTTTTGGTGGTGTAAGACTAACTATGTAAATGTTGTTAATATGAAGATTAGATTTGTATCTTTTATCTTTCAAATTAAAAAATATTTAAGCATATTAAACAAATTTTGCTAAAACTAAAGTTGCTTCTAAAGCTGTAACAACCAATTGTGTAATCTTAAGATGAAGGTGATTTTTGACATTGAAAAATTGGTTATACATATATTCTATTCTGTGCCGATGAAATCGTTTAAACCGAGATTAAGCCTAACTCAGGTGTCTTTCTTTATTTATTGACCACTTAAATAAATTTCCGAATGCTGCGTGGGTTTTCACCAATAGGACGGGCCGCGAAATAGCGCTGGGAATAGTGTTCTAAAGACACTTGTTTGATATGTTATGTTATTTAAACACTTATAATATTTAAACTAAAAAGAAAATGTGTATAAACGAATAAATCATAAAAATCTGAAAAACTTTAACTATAACTGAAAATTGAGAACCATCACTAACGAACTTTGGTAACTAGGTTTATTGAATAATATTAGTTAGAGATCTGAGATTGGATTTTATTGGTTCTACAGTTTTAGCCTAACATAATATAATGAAATACACATAATATACCAAGGACATTACCTGTGTTAAATTGTTATAACTACTTTGCTATTTCATGAGTCGATATGAAATTCATCACGGATAACTGATACCCGAAAGTACGTATACACAGGAAGGAACAAAGAAACCGTAACAGGATACATGTACACAAACTGTTGTCATAACAGAACATGTTGTTTGGTAACAACTTCAAAATGGCCGTGTTATTAGACCACGTGTTTGTACGCCGTGTAGTACTATAGTGTCTGACTGTATAACATCTGACTTTGTTCTTGGTGTAACTGCTTCAGTTAAGGACGCCTTTAAATTACTGGGAACTGTAAGCTACTCCTTTTGTATAATTTGAAAAAAATGCAGGTTGAAAAGACTGTATTATTCATCTATCTAAAACTAAAAACCCAAATTAATATCGACTTAAGGGGGTTCGGTATGTCCTATCCTTCCCATGTTAATTTGACTAATTTTATGTACCTTGTTCTCAGAAACCTTTAAAGCTATCATCATCAAACTTTAGGACACTACTATTTAGACCTTTGTTAACATTTAGAGCGGAAAAAAGTTAAAAAAAGAAGTTTTTATTTAATTTGTTGTAAATAAAAAATTTATTAATTTTTTGTAAAATAATTTATAATTATAATTTTTTTTAATAATAAATTTAAAATAGATTTTTATAATGTCTTCCGCTCTAAATGTTAACAAAGGTCTAAATAGTAGTGTCCTAAAGTTTGATAATGATAGCTTTAAAGGTTTTCTGAGAAAATGGTACATAAAATTGGCCAAATTAACATGGGAAGGATAGGGCATACCGAACCCCCTATGAAATTATATATATGACAACAAATACATATCATATATAACGATTATATATACTCGAAATTTACATATTGATGAACTGACCTGCATAGGACCCTAAAGGATAAATAATCGGTTCAGAGTGAGGAAGCCGTTGAAGACCTGTCGTTTTACCCTTATCGATACTTTACGTAGGTATGCAAAGCTGTGGTTGAAACCATGGGAAACTAAGTATTTAAATATGTTAGAGCAGTTTTTAATAAGACATTCGTGGTAAGTTAGAGATTTATTGCAGAATTACTAATTTATGATGAATCATGTAATATTTTGAATGACGATAGATGTAATGATGTCATATAGATATGGTAATAGAAAAGTAAAACATAATGATAGAAAATGTATTGTTTTTTTAAGATTTTAAAGCGCAGACTTCACTATGTATTGTTTACATTTTTAAATCATTTTAATAGAGATACGTACAGACAATATCGAAACAGCTGATGTTATTCATGTCCCATCACACACACTAACTAGTGCTTAGCTGTGTTATGTGCTGACATGGATAAGCTGAGCTGAGTTTCACACATCACTCGCGACACGTCGATTCATCCAGTGCCGACATTAGCTGATACGGGCCCGGGCAAAAATGTACTGCGGGACCTCTTAATTTGCCACCCATCTTGGTCCATGTTTTAGCCCCCTATAACTACAACCTTTAATGAAGTAAACGCAGTATGACATATGGATAATAAAAGGAAACATATTATATATATTATAATACCTAAACAAAATATACAATTAGGCTATTATGAAAAGTACCACAAACATAATAATTTAAGATATTTTAAATTGAAACTTCTCTTGTACCTATATTTTTTATGGGATTATCAGTTTTAAATGATTAATAGCATATCATAAATATAAAATTAGTTTTTATTCGTAAAATTTTGAATTTGTAATTGTTGGCACTCAAAACGTATATGTTTTACAATTTTACAACTACTTTCTCGGTTATAAATTACAAAAAACGTCATTGGATATGTTATGGCTGGTTTTAACAGCATCTTACAAATGTTTTTCTTATATTATAGAGACATAACGATTATATACGGTTTGGTTACCAACAAAGATATTTTAGTGTATTTTCCTAATTTTTGTTTATATTTATCGTTCACTATGTAATTTTCACACCCATGTTAGTGTCAAACTTACGCTTAAAAAACCGATTATTTTTTCATGAGTCACTAAAATAAAAATCTTCAAATTTTGCAATGGTTATGAAGCAACAAGAACACATGGTGGCGGTCTGCACTGTGCGACTCCAGTGTCCTCCATCAAGGTAACAAAGCGTATTATTACGTCAGATGCTAAATATCATGCAGTCCTTATGAACGTATTATTACGTCGGAAAACGTAAAGGGTTTAAATGTACTGTTTTTGTAAGTTGCCCATTAGTACATAATAGTACATGTACATAAGGAGTACGGTGCGACCGCATAGCCAAAAGCCGTATTTCCTTTAAGTCTACATAAATACTTCGCATGTTATATAATGTAAAATAAGCGATGTACATAATTATGGTTCTTATATTATTACTCCCAACAACTTTCTTACCTGCAATATTTTATCAACAGTTATTAATAATATTATAGTTTGTTTACTCATAAGACCAATAAAAATATTCCCTAACGATAAACCTAATCCCCTACACTAACATTCACTATCATTTAGATCAGTGCTGTATAAATAGAATGAAATAGAATGACAGACAGACAGACTGAAACGAGATTTTCTAGCCTCACACTCACAGGCTTTTCTGACGCTCAATCAATCCTAACTTATTATAAAATCAAAACCTAATATAATAAAAAATTCCGTATCGTCTGTGACTATAAGCCGTCATCTTGAAATCATATTATTTGTTACTGGTTTAAGAACATATACAACGTATGTGTTACTTATATCTCCGTACCCAGTTTAGTTTGAATGAAAAGAAACTTTGGCAGAAAATTGTGTACTCTAGCCTTGATTGGATTGCACAGGTGAGAACAATACATATTAGATACATATTCTGTATAATACATGGTATTAAATGTTAATGTTTAAAAATCCAAAGATCTCCATGTTCCTCAATTTAATTATGACATTAATTGAAAATTGCACATTTACTAAATAAAAAGTTATTCAGTGAAAGTATTGAAAAGCCAAAATTCACAAGAGGGCAATATTAAACGAAACTGGAAAATTATAGCTCTTAGTTATCAAAATGTAAACGCAATACCTTACATAATTTCCTCATAAGAATTTGGTTAATAAATGATTTACTCGTCTATCTTTTATCATATGAATAAAGATATAAATTATAATGTTTGGAAAATATATATTCTAAAAATAATTTTTACTGTACGATGGAATGGTTTTTTTTCTGTTAAATTGTTTTTTTAAAACCATAGCAACATGAACATTTTCAATTTGTTTGTTACATACCAACACAAAAATTTGAGCTACTCAAAGAAGATGTTGTGAAGGAATGCTGTTGCTAAATAGGGAAGGAGAAGCAGACTGAACCTGCTCACTATAACCCAGGGGAAATTTAGCTATTGTAGTCTAGAATTGTTGCAACTGTTACCCTTGTAACACCTCGGAAACAATCACCTCGAGATCTCTTGTCTTGTCTGGTTGTTAAGGTCGATAAAAGTAACCAGGGGAGAGACTGCAGTAACTGCAGAGTTACTTTCTTACTTGCTACTCAAGGAATATAGTGTAAGGGAGTTCTGTTGATAAAGAGAGAATGAGAGGCAGACTGCGCCATACTGAGGTAAATTATAGCCCTTGTAGTCTAGAAATGATTGCGTCTGTGAATAACGACCTCTGTAACAGTTGTAACAGTTACCTCGGGCTCTCGTCTTGTTTGGTTGCGAAGATCAATAGAACCCTCCCGGAGGGGCTCACGCTGCAGTAATCGCAGGGTGCTAGATTACTAGTGTACTACTGAAGAAAGATAGTGTTAAAGAGTGTTTCTAAAGAGAGAGGGAGTAGCAGACTGCACCATACTCACTATAACCCAAGGGAAATTATAGCCCTTGTAGTCTAGAATGATTGCGTCTGTGAATAACGACCTCTGTAACAGTTACCTTGGACTCTCGTCTTGTCTGGGTGCGAAGATCAATAGAACCCTCCCGGAGGGGATCACGCTGCAGTAATCGCAGGGTGCTAGTTTACTAGTGTGCTACTGAAGAAAGATAGTGTTAAAGAGTGTTTCTAAAGAGAGAGGGAGTAGCAGATTGCACCATACTCACTATAACCCGAGGGAAATTATAGCTCTTGTAGTCTAGAATCGTTGTAACTGTTCCCCTTGTAACAATCACCTCGAGATATCTTGTCTTGTCTTGCAGCTAAGACCAATAGAAACAGCCCGGGGCGAGTTACTATCTTACTAGTTTGCTACTGAAGGAAGATAGGGTGAAGGAGTTTTGTTGCTAAAGAGGGAAGGGGAGGCAGAATGCACCATACTCATTATAACCCGAGGGAAATTATAGCTCTTGTAGTCTACAATAGTTGTGTCTGTGAATAAATATTCTGGAAATTTTCTAACAGTCGATTTGGGCCCTCTCGTCTTTCGATGCTAAGATTGATAAAAACTACAAGGAGAGGCTACATGTCGAATCTTGAAAGTCGTTTGAAAGTTTTGTGGCCTTCCGATTATTAGTTAGTTTTCTTTTTTTGAATACATAAAAGCATCAGAAACGATGCAAATGCAAAATAATCGAATCATAAAAGTAAGTGCTCTGTGGTTTAGTGGTAACATGCTTGGTAGGAAAATGAGAGACCTGGATTTGAGTTCTGGCAAAGCAAGTACGTTTTGCGGTCTATTTTTTATTGATAATAAAATCAGGTGATTGTAATTTATAATTCTTTAATAAATAAACACACACACACACACACACACACACACACACACACACACACACACATATATATATCTATATATATATATATATATATATATATACATGTAAATATATATGTATATATTGTAGAAAATGTACCTTAAGAACACACACACGCACGCACGCACACACACACACACACACACACACACACACACATATATATATATATATATATATATATATATATATATATATATATATATATATATATATATATATATATATATGACATAATTTTAAAGAGAGGTTGTTTTCTGTTTTAAGAGTCAATTTCAGCGAACCACGTAAACCATTTTCTTATGTGCTAACATGAGTACAATCGTAATAAACAGATTTTCCAAGCTAAATATACTAAAGCAAGAGAAATTTACCACATTGGCAGGAAATTTTAAAAAATTGATCTAAATGTATTCCATTTTTTATTATTTTTACACCTTACACAATATAGTGGCTTCAAAGTTTATGTTGCGGAATGGAATTGAAAGCATAAAAATATTCAAGAATTTTTTTTTGTACGTTGCTGAACAAAGATACTTAAAATTTTTAAGTGTGAAAAAAGGATTAAGATAAAGGTTTCTAAAGGCAAACTGCTGAAGGCCATACTTATAAAAGGCAAAGCGTTTATTCTCTCGTCACTACTTCTCCCGATTTTTGCAAAACAAAACACTTGACGTTTTGCACAGAGATAATTAGGTCTTGAATCGAAAACATTTTCAACTGACTATTATCTGTGTTTTTAAGTCAATAAATAACATTATTTTTACTGCTAAGTGAAATATTTAGCATATTTTATAAGCTAAAATACATTAGTCACTGTAATTTTAAACTTTGACCACTATATTCTCATTTCTAGGATCCTGGAAAAGTAAGGTCATTAATTATTACTAGAAATAACTTAAAGAGACTATCCAAACACCATTTGACGTTATTAATGTATTTTATGGAAACAACCATTATTCGTTCCTTATTTTAATTACAAATTCTGGACAGCTCATATTTTATATAAATTATAAATGTGAGTGTGTATGTTGTTTGTTACCCTTACACACTATTAAACCGATTGTACAAATATTTACATGGATATTCTTAGTACCGTAGCATCTCTCGTTAGGATAGAGGCTTATTCATATTTTGAGAATCCCGCCACACTGGTTTATTAAAAAAACGCAAAATCCAATTTTGTTGTAATATACTGTTTTGTATAAACATGATTTTATGATAGCAGAAAATAAATGTTTAATTAGCTTTACCACTATGTTGAATTAGTTTACATTTATATTATGAAAGCATAGATTAAACTCCAGAGTGACAACGCTTCTAATATCAAAAATAGGTTAACCCCGATGACGGTATATTTTGTTTTGCAACATTTATATCTATCTTTAATAAAATAGCTTAATAGCCCCGCAGACTGTAAAAACATGATCTGACTTGATCATCTTAGGAGGAACAGTACATAATAGATAGGGTTTAACTTCCAAGCCAATTTCCAATGATCAAAGCACACAAACTTGTTTCTTGCAAATTGAGAGAGGAATTTCCTCTAAACAAGAAATTGATCGTCTTCTGCGATAATGTCGGTGGAGGTTGAAATTGAAATGTATCAAAAGGGTTAAAATATAAAATAATAATTTTACTCCAACCGTATATTTTTATAGCCTGCCACGTTTGAAGACAACTGTGAAACAATTAAACATTTTAAATCAACGTCAGGTAATCAAACTATGACTCATTTATGTACATGTTGAATAAATTAAACCTGACCTAAAAATGCGCGTTGTTGTGTAATCATGTTCATTCAGTAAATGACAGTAAATCATAACCAATAGACCATGGCTTTGTCTGGTATGTTTATAAAACTCACTCTGACTGATAAAAAAACATTTGATCCATAATGATTCTGTTTAATTTATGTTTTGATATCTAGTTTTGAAATAATAAGAAAAATAAATACAAGTAAAAGACATTATTTTTCGTTCGTAAGACAAAAACAAGTTTCTTAACATGCACGAAATTTATGAAAATAAATCAAGTTGTAACACACTAAACCTAATTTCTAAGTTTATCAAATTAAGTATCTGACAGTTGTTTTTAAATTATACAATTTTAACAATGGAAAAATTGTACAAATATAAGCAGCGAGCAGAGTAGTGTGATAATTTTGAAATTTTCAATATTACCATTGCCTGCACAAAACACAGTATCAGTAGCTATTTCTTAATTCCAAAGACAAACAAAATTTTTTGTGTAGGGATTACAACCAGGTAGATAATATCACATGAAATTTTGAGTATACATTGAGTGAACATTTATAACATATAAATTTCTAAAGGCACAAGTAAAACGTAACAATATAACAATAA
The DNA here is from genome assembly GCF_021130785.1 of Homalodisca vitripennis. Lineage (NCBI taxonomy): Eukaryota > Metazoa > Arthropoda > Insecta > Hemiptera > Cicadellidae > Homalodisca > Homalodisca vitripennis. Next base: position 82,031 of record NW_025776869.1, on the reverse strand, counting down.
CGGCCTAGTTAAATCATACAACTTATGGTAGTACATAATATATAACATGGTAAGTACCATTCACACTACTAGGTTCCTTTATAGTATTACCTGACCTGTCCATCAGTACTTCTGTGTCATGTTGACCCTCCACTGCGGGGGCATTTATTATTTTATTTTTTATAGTATAACCGTTACCTGCCCTTTCATTTAATACTGTGAAACAATCAATCCTATACGACACACATGGATCAACAAACATTGTTCTAAATTACACAAACAAAATGTATTAGGAATTATATTTAATTCAGTAAAAATTGTTTGTGACAAAAAGGCAAGTTTGAAAGAGTATAAACAGTCTTATTTATTTATTTCAAAATTTAAGATCTTAGGTCAAATAAAAACATAGGTAAGAACAATTTTTAAACACGTGACGCTGTATTCACAATTGAAGACCTGAATTATCAGGGTGCTGAACATCAAGTGTTTGTTCGCGAAAAGCGGGAGAATTAGTGAAGCTTTGCTTTATATAATAAATTATGGCCTTCAGCAGTTTAGCTTTAGAAACTTTTATCTTAAACCTATTTTCCAGACTCTATAAAATACCTTAGTATCTTCACTTAACAATGGAATTTAGAAAACAATACTCCATGAAATTCTTTCTGTTTGAAGTATTTTATTGACGATGGAATGTTTGAAAGTGTAAGAGCATTTCCTACTTGTAGTGAATTGTTATTGTTCAGACATCTTTAATTAATTTGAAAAACTTTTATCTTATTATAGTTTTTTTATTATAACGATTAAGCTAATGTTATTCCAGTTTGTTATAGAATTGAAGTCGATTTGTGTATGTCCCATGCTATCAATGAGTTTATTGAGGCTATCTGAACGTACAAGATGATGTCATGCTGTGTCGGAGTGATATTTTTGACATATATTTGATTGCGTGAGAGAATCGGTTTTGTACAAAGTTTTATATTCACAATATGAATTGTGAAATATTGTTTTGCCCTTTATTTAGCTGGAAATAAGCATGAACAGTCTTTGTAGCATTTACGACTAAACCGTAGCAGTTTGGTGGATGGTAATCCATCAAACTGCGGACTTTGGTCAACGCTTCCTTAAAGTGTTTTGTTTTTATTTTAAGGGTTCTCTTGTTATTCTTGAATACTTGTATAACATTTTTTTGTAAATACAGTTAATATACTCCACCTAATCATCTACCTATAATATCAATTTCATTGCACGTTCGGGTTTACAACTATATTATAGGAATCCCGATGCATTGTGTCCTAATATGCTCACGAACCCGAATGGTAAATTTTAAAACTTGAATATTACTTTACTACGATTCAAAAAACTAAAATAAATTATTAATCTAAAATAAAAATAAATCTGAATTTATTCTCCTTCGGAGTATTCAGCACTGGAATACAATTAGGATTTGCGAGAATATTTATAATTTAGTCGGAGATGAATTAACAGAAGTAGTCAATTACTATGTATGTAGTGAGTTTATACAGTCAACGTCAGATACAAATAGGTATACAGAGACACATACTATACGTACACTAACACACATATTAACAAGATAGCATTAACTTACGTAGAGTAGTATAATCAGCATGGCGCAGACATTATCGAAAGATCATGTTATTCATGAGCCATCAGACACTCTGATTAGTGCTTAACTGTGTTATATGCTGACATGGATAAGCTGAGTTGAGTTTTACACATCATGCGAGTCACGTCGATTCATCCAGGGCCGACCCTAGCTGGTGCGTACCCCGGAGCAAACTTGTACTGAGGAACTCCTAAATGTTATGATGAACGATAGATAATGTGAGGCTTTCAGCAATCACATCCTGAATATGTTTTTTAGTTTATGTTTAGTAATGAAGGAGCACGTAGACCAATTTAACCATTTATTCTTTTGCAGGATTCCAAGCTTTAAGACATAATCATTGTTTCAAACATGGACTAAACCTATCTTAATCGTAGGACCAAAAGCATCGTCCTTTTGGCGTAGATTATCAACCGTCGTTGATCTGGTCCTACCATAGTGAAAAGTTCTATAAGTTTGTATTTTACAAATTACTAGCTTATAGGCATTATGATCATGGCTCTTTGCGGTAACCATAGAAATTATAAAAAGGAGGATGACCAAGACAGCTGCAAAAGCTACGGGAGCTCAGGTACTTTGTTGACTCATCTTTGCAATTCTTTTTTATTCCAACGCGCAATGGCGCGTTTCCTTTACACCCCTTTTTCAATCCATTTCCAGTTCATCCTAATTTTGAATGAATGCAATTTGATAAACATCTACAAGTATGGAATTACCGTAGTCGTTATAGTTAAACAAAAATTACAAAATATAATAAAAAAAGTTTGTCTAATTAACTGATGATGCCTGAAATAATGAGTAAATATGCAGAGATGTCCAGGAATTGAAAGGATAACTGGATTTCGGATATTTGCAACTGTTATTCATTACAAACATTAAGTACGATTGTAAGAAATATAATGATTATAAATTTTGGAAAACCTGTTATCTATTCAAAGATTCCATCGTCATTAACAAACTTTGAACAAAGAATTCCATGGAGTATTGTTTTCTAAATTCAATTGTAGAGTGAAAATACTAAGGTATTTTTTTACAGTCTGGAAAATAGGTTTAAGATAAGTGTTTCTAAAGCCAAACTGCTGAAGGCTATAATTATAAAAGGCAAAGCGTCACTAATTCTCCCGCTTTTTCGCGAACAAACACTTGATGTTCAGCACCCTGATAATTCAGGTCTTGAATCGTGAATACAGCGTCACGGCTTAAAAAATTGTACTTATGAATGTTTTTATCTGATCTAAGATCTTAAATTTTGCAATAAATCAATAAGACTGTTTATCCTCTCTCAAACTTGCCTTTTTGGCAGAAACCGTTTTTACTGAATTAAATATCATTCATAATACATTTTGATAGTGTACTTTAGAACATTATTTGTTAACCAAACGTAAGTCGTATAGGATCGCTTGTTCCACAGCATTAAAGGACAGGTCAGGTAATGTTTAAAGGTAGCTGTTAATGGTATAAATGGTATTTTGATCTTGGTAAAATATAAAATAATGAATGCAGCATCAGTAGAGTGCCGACATGACACGGAAGTACTGATGGAGAGTCCAGGTAACGATATAAAGGTACGTAATAGTGTAAATGGTATTTTGATTTTGGTCAAACACCACCACGCAACGGTTGGCAGTATAATATTATTGTTCTATAAGGAGAGTGGTTTAAAAAAAATTCTATTCTGTAACTTTTACTAGTATTGCTACATGCTACTTTTTAAGTAGTAATACCTATACATTAATAGGATTTTTAGGAGTTTCTGTCTCTAATGAATTTTGGGAGAGGAAAAACTCATACCTATCAATATTATATATTTTTCTAGGTTTAAAAATATGGACCGCCTGAAATCTACTAACGATTTAAACAAAACGCAAAGAAACTTTTCCTTCGGAGTATCCATAAGTGATATATGTATTTATTCTTTGTTTAAATACTATACTATTAGGAGATGATTCAGCAGAAATAATGAGTTATTATATCAGTTGGTTTTATATAGTTTGTGTCAGATACAACAGGTATAAACACATATTCTACGCTGAAATTGCAGTAGAAAATTTAATAAACAAATATTATTCATTGAAAGAGCTTGTTAATTTTTTGATAGCACAAATACATTTTTTAACTATTTTCAACCTGTTTACATTAGTAGTATGAAAGCTTACATTATGCTTGATAGTAACAACACTTATGAATTCACCCTTTTCTGCAACAGCTGTTGTTCACAGAATAAGAAAACATCTATATTAAAAAATTAAAGGTTTTAGTAAAAATATACTTGTACCGTAAATTTTTAGCAAATATTAAGTATTTAGTACGTTAAGTATAAATGAAGGTAGTATCTACATTTTTCTAAACGTTTTAAACCCATCTTAGTTGCCTTTTGAGAAGAAGGCTTCTCAGACCTGTGTATGTAAGTATATTTTTTATTCGGAACAAGTCAAAATAAAGTGTAGATCACAACATTCTGGGACCAAAGTAAAATTACACTAGTCATAAATATACACTTTTTTGACAGATTTTATTGATCAGAGAAAACTTAACATTAGCGTCGGAAATATAATTCACTCTAAACAGAAGTGATTATACAAATGCAAAGTCTACGAAATTGCATGCGAAATTCATGGAGGCTGAATCAAAAACTAATACTAGAATCGAACTATTTGATGTTATACATGGAATGCAATGCAAATAAATTGAGGACGAAGTCAAAACATAACTTTTACAGCTATGCAATTTAAATGTATGCACAGAAAACCATAATGTTACCTCTCAGAAGGTAACTAACACAAGCATTGATGGACAGGGCAGGTAATGGTATAAAGGCAGCTAACGGTGTAAATGGTACTTAACAAGGTGGCAGTTAGCTCTATACTATCAGCACTTTAATGTTCATTGAACTACTCAGAATGCTCGTTTGTTGGTCCTTTTTTTATTTGTTCTCCACCGATTTGTGTGTTTGTTTTGAATTTTAGAAACAAAAGAAAATCATACCTCTTCGCCCTCCTTGTCTATAAAGCTGGCTTCTAAAACTAATTTCATTAATTTTTTTTGCAATGACCCCATGGGAACTGATTTATTACTAACTCGTGAAATATAACCTCAAGCAAAATGTCAAGGCTATAGGTTTATTCGTTTCCGAGATATTGTGCAAACAGGCCGACAGGTACATGTTGTTCTACTCCCACTAGTGCAGTGCTCTAAAATAAAAATATTACTTACATTTCCAATACAACGTTTAAGCTTATTTATTTATCATAATTCCCATCATTGGTGCTCATAAAACCCAAGTAAATATATTCAATAACGCTCAACCAACCCCCAATGACTGACATGAACCGTTATCAAACACAGTATTTCCTGCATAGAAATAAAGTTTCATGACACATTCCACGGATATAAGTAAATTTTGATTTCGAGCTATTCTGTAATATACAGTTATACAGATAAACAGACAGGCTGACAAACAGAAATAAAATTTTGAAAATCACTCGTGATATGCTTTGCTAATGTAATATAATTGTATTTTTGTGTCATTTGTTTTAGCCTATTTGAGTGCGTTTAAAATTTTTAAGGAAATTTCATTGAGCTCATCTTGATTATTAGAACATTTTTACGTCCTTTTTATCAAATGTCAAAAAGGACGAGCAGCATTACGGATTTGAAGTTTAAAACGTAAACCAGACTCAAACATTATAAATCCAGTGTTGTTTTCATGCGGCAGAACAAGTTTGATAAACGTACATAACAAAACCACGTACGCTCTACTGGCTTTGATTTACAATCAGTTACCGAACAAACATAACATGTTATTTGAAAACAACGCTCATTTTAAGGGCAACTTAACATGGACATAAATTTACAGATATTTTTACTCTATATTTATCATCCTGATTGACAATGTGATTGGGTTGGATCTTGTCATGTCCTGTTACCGCGTCCCGTCAATCGACAAGGTTCTTATAAGAGTCGTGTGGCGGAGCCCAGCTAGGACCCTTGTAAGATTGCCGGAAAAAGAATGGTCTAACTATGGGCCTGGTTTACCGTTACAAAATATAAAGTATAAACAATAAGTATATTTGAACAAAAGGAACCATGAACTTTAGAAATTGGTGAATGGGTAAAACAAATATTAAAACTATTTCTTTCTACAAAGATACAATTATTGTATAAAACCCCATGACTTGTGAATAATGTTTGAAAGTTGACCAAAATCTTGAAATCTCACCTCCATTTAACTCAAAGGAGACGCTCGTAAAGTCTGGATTCAAAACAGTGTCTCACATTGTGTACAATTTTAGTGGTAGGAGTTAAAGATCCTTATCCTTAACTCATATTAGGGAAATTTAGGGGAGATTTCAACATTTTTACAAATTTTCTTTAATATGTACTCACAAGTATGGGCGTTTTATAAAAGAAGTTAGAATTGTAATGAGCAACATGTTGTATACTAACGTTAAAGACCTGTAGTTTTTTCTATTCATCCTCTTTTTATAATCGCTTTATATTGATGTTATACTTGCTAGGGATTCTTATTTAAATATTTTAGCTTACCAATAAAAATACACTATTAAAATACTCCTCATTGGTAATATAAACATGCCTTAAAGTAAATTTCCTCATCTCTATCCATAATAAAGTTAATTAGTTGGGTAGAAGGTGGGACTTTAAGTTTAATAGATATAAGTTGATGAAATTTTGTAGCCGAGAAAGTAATAAAGTAATAAGATATATACGCATTTCATAATACTAAATATGACGTATTTTAATAATATATAAATAAACAAAGCCGGTGCTAGGCACGTGCTAAGGGTGCTTAAGGATGCCAACACAAAAATAAATATTTAGGTTGAATGTGAATTATAAAATGTTTACAGTAAGAAAATGTATATAGATAACTGCTACTACAATAACGATCATAATAGTGTGATAATTTTGATATTTTGTATATTACCGTTGCCTGCATAAATCACAGTATGAGTTTTATTTGTCCATCGCAATAAGAAACAAAGTTTTGTGCGTACCGACTAAAATCCGTTAGAAATTATCACATGAAAAGTTATGTATGGTAAAAATTATATAGTAAATTTATGTCACATCAAAATTTCGTGAGTCATGCACTTTATATTTAACAATTTGACTGTAACGAACCAATGAAAACGCATAACTTATGGTAATGAAATGTAGTTAATCATTTACACGTGAAAAACACATCAAGATAATAGTCTACTTTTATTGTTAGTTAAGTATTTTTGTAACTTGTTTTACTTCATATCCATGTGTCATACTGTATTTGCATCAATTAATTTTCAAATTTTAGTGGGCAATAACAGGGTGTTAAATGAGTGCGAAATTGAGGGATTTTGTAGAAAAAGTTTGCCCCGGGCCCCGCACAAGCTAAGTTCGGCCCTTATCCATGTCAGCACATTACACAACTAAACACTAATCAGATTGTATGATGGTTCATGAATAACATTAGCTGCTCGATATTGTTTGCTTCATCAGATGCTAATACAAGCACAGAATTTGCGCTGAGTATTCTATACTACGTCACTGTTAATGTTTTGAGTGAAAATATAGTATATGTCTCTGTATACCTAATGACGAGGAATATTTAAAAATATATGGATATTTAACACCAAAAGATAAAGTTACTGAATAGTTCTGTTGAATCATACCCAACTAAATTATTAACACATTATTAAAATCTACTTTACTAGTTCGTGACCATATTGGGCAAGAAAACATCAGGATAACGAGGAATCAGCCGGAATTGGTATTTTAGGTACATATTATAAGTGCAGTTTATTAAAAGTATTTAAAAAATGTCATACAAGCATTAAAGGATAACAAGAGAACCCTTAGAAATAAAAAAAGAAATATTTTGACTATAAAGAAAACAGCATAAAATTATAAAAACTCTGACGTCCTGTAAATAAGAAGCCTCATTAATTGATTGGTCAGACTGATCGGTGATTGGATGAGTTACAGCCAAACACGATACAGAACTGCCCCATATCCTCGCTATTGCAAGCAGATGTGCATAACTGGCCTTGAAAATAATGATTTCCTATCTTATTCAACCAATCTCTCAAAAACTGTTCTTCATAAAGAGACCAAGATATTTATACAGTACCTATAAATTAAATTAAACGTAAATTTAACAATGTACAGTTGATCCTGCTTTCGCAATCAAATTTCCAATCATTATATCTTTATTTTATGTCATTTCGTCAACATAAGTTCATTATACTAAAGAGTTTAAGTTATATCTTTATAATAGAAGTATCAGTTACTCTTCATCCCTATTAATGTAAATAGATGCAATTTATTTTAACCAAAACATATGCTAATGATTTCAAAGTATACAGCGTATACACAGCTGCTTGAGAAATGAGGACAAGCTCCAATGGTTTCAGTTCTATATTACATTTAAAATGATATATATATACAATTATTAATATTTTATAATATGTAACTTATGTTTCATAATCAAACTTAAGTTTATTACTTAAATTTATACGGGAAATTTACTTAAATATAAGTACAATGAAAATATGCAACAAAAGATTTGTATAGTCTTCCTTTTGAAGTGTAATCAAACCACTGTTATCTGCTCTTTTTCTAAATATCTAGAACTTTATTAAAAAATTATAACAAGGAACTTTATTACTCAAATATATTTCAATCCAGCTTTATATATTATAGTATTTCCAATATTACCACAATTAATTGTAAGTATGTATTATACAAATGGTGTAGCTTCCAGCTCTAACTATTGTAAAGTCATTTTTCCTTTACAAAAACATTTGCAAAGCAGTTACAGAGAGAACAAAGCTAACGTTAGGCACAGTGAGTCTCTAGTGCACTACACGGCCCGGCGGTACAAACACGTTGTCTAATGACGCGGCCATTCTGAGGATGTTACTAAACAACGTGTTCCGTTATTATAACAGTTTCTGTTCATGTATCCTGTTACGGCTCCTTTGTTCCTGGCTTCCTTCCTATATGTACTTATTCTGTGGACTTTATTTCCCGTGAAATTAACACGTTTGAACAGCTGCTGTATTAAAGTAATAGAATACAACTCTGGCCAACGAACTTTCCCAAGATATTTATGTGTAAAATATCTTTTTTGTAACGAGTTCCAGCTTTTTTGGAACTTTTAGAACAATTATACTTTCCAAAATCTGTATTGCATATTGCTATAATTACATGTAATTCTGTTATAGTTTACGAACCAAATGATCCAATAATTTTACAACAAATATTTTACCTGCGTACCTCATATTACAATAGTTTACGTACAATTATACAGGGACATTATCATGTGTGCAATGAAATGGATAGGTGGCAAACTATAAAGAACCCATTTTATTACAAAATATATATTTAAAATAGGTATTCTGCCCATTCCACCATTTCCCCAAGTTGAGGGTCCTTGTTTTTCAAATACACTGTATATGGATGGTAACAACAAAACTTAGAATTTTTCCGGACATTTGCCATCGTTCAGTGAAACAAGAAATCAGTAACGCTACGTTTCGAGATCTGCAATCTGAACTCTTCTTCAAGTAATAACTAACCTAATACATAATTGCAAAATTATAATTATGAACAAAAACATTTGAAGAAAAATTAAAATTTTAAATTAAAATAAAAAATATAAACAAAAAAATAACCTTTACACAAAGAAAAATAATTTAACTATAATTGTATTGTTTTTCATTTCGTACTTTCCAAACTGTCACGTTGTAAATAAAAATGATCAGTACATAATAAATATAACTGTTTATGTATATTTTTAACGAATAAAAATTAAGCTTAAATTGAGCGTTGGGTTAAACGAATCTGTTTGTTTGGTATATGACTGTAAATCAAAGCCAGTAGAGCGTACGTGGTTTTGTTACGTACGTTTATCAAACTTGTTCCGTAGCTTCAAAACAACACTGGATCCATAATGTTTAAGCCAGATTTATGTTTCAAACTTTATTTCACGTAATATTTAAAGCAGGCTATCCTTGTTTATATTTTACAATGAGAACACAAATTTATCTGTTGGACAAAATTACCTGGACAAATTTTAAACCCTTGTAAATGAAACAAAGTAAGTAGAAAAAAAATTAAATTGAGTTACTATTAAATAATATATTATTCAAATTATTTGGCTGAAAATTATCAAAGCCTATCTATCAATCTCGAAAGGTTGGACAAATTTCATTTCTGTTTGATTGTCTGCTCGATACTTCGAAAATTAATTACAAACATATATATATACATATATATAATATATATAATAAGTATTGAATTTTTCATTAAATTAAATTTCTACATAAACAGTTGTGTGTTTTATAATGGTGCATGGCCATTAATAATACTGAAGAGGTTAATGTTAATGTCCCTAGTTATGTTCATAAAAATTGTTTTTGGCTGCGGGACGGAGAAGCATAAATGTGTTTATCTCTTATCATAGTTTATCATAGTCTGAATAATGAAATGAAATTTCGCATGGTCCCTCAGTGAACCTAGTTACATGACCCATGATATGGCCTACTCCTGCCAATGTTTTTAACGCTTGTATATATATATATATATATATATATATATATATATATATATATATATATATATATATATATATATGTGCGTGTGTGTGTGTGTGTGTGTGTGTGTGTGTGTATTTAACTGGAAATTAAATTTTGAACACAACTGAACATGTCCATTTGCAGTCATAACACAACTAGACACAATCACAGTGCCTGATAGTTCATGTATATCATTACATATCCAATTGTCTGTACTGTTAGTTACGAATATATGCGCTGGATATGCTTTGAATGTAGTACAACTAAGTAATCTCGTTAGTTTTGTTTTGGGTGATATACCATACAGTTTATGTTACCAAAAATTTGTGTGTATATGGCGACTACAAGTATAAAGACAACTGCTATAGTAAATTATTATTTAAACTTTGTAACATATAGTCATTAGAAAATAATAATACTAATTTAAAGTATCTAGTTTGTTCAGAATAAGCCAAGCTAATTTTTTATCATGGACTGGACAACATTTTTATTGTCTACTTTTTAACTCAAGAACTCATAAACTGCAAATATGTGCGTGAAGCATTTATACATGCAAACTTGTTTTTAAACAGAAAATTTGAGTTATAAGAAAAGCTAAGAGTTTATAATTCCTTAAATAAAGAATTAAAAAGTTATAAATTAAATATTGCGTAAATGATAACTACGCAAATGCTAAGGAAGTTATAAATTTTGTAGTCTAAAGAAATATCCTAAAAGTTTTTATTTCTCGTGGTAAATGTGGGCTTAAATAAGTTAAATGCAGTATAATTAAAATATATTGTAATGACATAATCAACTTGTTTTTAACAATTGTATGGTTCGAAGCTCCTGCATGTTTTAGCATAAATTATATAATTCCAGTTTGTAATTCACTTAAAGGATTACGTTTTTGAAGGGACTAGGAGCCCATTTCCCTAGCCAAATATTTCGCCTAACTTTAGATCTCAGTTAAAGATAGTGCAGGTCCAATTCCTTTCTTCGGCCGCAGCCTTCTTTTAGTACAATATACATTTCACTGTATTGACCATCCCCTTTATTATTTTGTATAATACAGTCTAGTAGCCCTTGAGGATGAGCAGGATAAGGCTAAAAAGAGGACCGGCCTTTCAGATACATTTGTTATACTTCTGTTTGTATGTATTTTTATCGTAGTACCTTCAGTTTAGCCGTATGGATACAGTAGTATAAACTTACTATGATTTTAATTGTACCATATTACTTTTTTAGAATTTCCAGATTGGATTTGACGTTTAATGCACACTAAATATCCAAATTAATTAGATTGGCAAAACCACATCTTTAGATAAGGACCGGGAATAGATTGAACTTGGCTTTTGTATTTTAAATTCAAAGCAAACAGATAACTCAGTGTGGCTACAATCATAACGAAAACTAAGAAAACGAGCACTCTGAGAAGTTAAATAAGCAGTAAAGTGCAGATAGTATAGATCTGGTAGGACGTAAGTATTATTTACAAAATTATCATTGGATTTGGTACTGAAGTTTTTATTTGAACTTCAAGACCTTATAAAAGTTTCTCTTACATTAAAAAGATTCCTGTTTCTTAGTGAATGTCAGTGAGTTTAAACTAGTTTTTGTATAAAAAAAAACACATATATGGCTGTATAGTTTATATTGGAACAAGCAACCCTACATAAGCGTACTTATGGAAATGGCCTAAATAATTACATTGACATAGTTATAAGTGAAAAGATCGTGCATCAGGTGAAAACATCTGAATATAAAGGATATACAAATTTTAACGCTTTATTCTCGATTTAAGTCCTGAATTATCTCTGTGCTTAACGTCAAGTGTTTTGTTTCGCAGAAAGCGGGAGAATTGGTGACGAGAAAATACAAGTTTTGCCTTTTATAATTATGGCCTTCACAAGTTTGCCCTTGGAAACTATTATCTAAAACCTCATCTCCAGACTTTTACAAAAATCTCTTAGTATCTCCATCAGGGAACAGGATTTAGAAAATATTCCATGCAAATTGTGACCTTTGTATTTCTACTTGATATTTCACTCCTATTCGAATTGCAACTTACTATATCATATAAAATTTGAAGAAATAAACAAAATCGTATGTAATTAAAAATAGAATATCATTTAATTTAAAAAACCACGTTTTATCATTTTTACTTTTTTCATTTTCATCTAATAATAACGATTAAGATAATGTAACGCTTTTAGAACCTTATTAAAACAAATTTAAATTGAGTATTTTATTCTCAAAATGGAGTTGTTTTATTGTTATAATAAGCTAGAAATGGAAAACAATGGTGCGTTAGAATCAAGAAGACATGCTAGATTCGTATTTCCAAAGTACCTGAGCTTCCGTACATTTTCTGATCATCTTCTTCCATTTTATAATTTATATGACTACCACAAAGTATCTTGGCTGTGAGCCTGATAATCCACTAGATTGTAAATCACAAACTTTGGCTTTGCTATAAACCTGTATCATTGTAGTACCCACTAAAATAATGCGTTCACCATAGTGTTAGTGTTCCCTAGACAACCACTGAGGGTAATAACTGATTCGTTGGTAAGCGCTTTAGTATCAGCTTATTGCATATTTCAGTAAACTGGTTTGTGACACTTTCATACTATACCTTATAATTTAGTTGAAATATCAGATACACAAGTTGAACTCAAATTCTCTTATGTAAATAAAAATGTACTATATAAGAAAACAGTTTTGTGCTTCCAATGCACTATCTAGATAAGAAATAAAATAATAAAATTTCATTTCATATTGTCGTTCCCAGAAAATAAATTAAGTGTGGATCTTATACATGTTAATGTTGACTAGAAGCAAAGAAAACTTTGCAATATATAGGAAAAAATAAAAATAAAAATTATCAGGCCACATGAAATACTATACAAGACGCTACAAGAAGAATTTATTTACAAATTGCTGTATCTGTAAGTTTCAGGTGTATCAGTGATTCTAGAAGTTGTTGTTAAGGGATAGGAGACGTTATCCTTACCGATAAAAAGGAGGATGTGACCAGCTTCACAGTTTCGTCATGAAAATTCGTTATAACCGGAAATATCAGCGTTGGCAGTCTTTTGGTGGTGTAGGACTAACTATGTAATTGTTTTTAATATGAAGATTAGATTTGTATCTTTTATCTTTCCAATTAAAAAATATTTAAGCATATAAAACAAATTTTACTAAAACTAAAGTTGCTTCTAAAGCTATAACAACCAATTGTGAAATCTTTAGATGAAGGTAATTTTTGTCATTGAAAAATTGTTTATAAAAATATTCTATTGTGTGCCGATGAAATCGTTTAAACCGAGGTCAAAACAAACTTAGGTGACTTTCCTTATTTCTTGACTACTTAAATAAATTTTCAAATGCTGCGTGGGTTTCACCACTGGGACTGGCCGTCAAATACAGCTGGGAATAGTAGTCTAAAGACACTTGTTTGATATGCTGTGTTATTTAAACACTTATAATACTTAAACTAAAAAGAAAATGTGTATAAACGCATAAATCGTAAAACAGAAAAACTTTCAATGTAACTGAAAATTTAGAACCATCACTGACGAACTTTGGTAACTAGGTTTATTTAATAATATTAGTTAGAGATCTGAGATTGGATTTATTGGTTCTACAGTTTTAGCCTAAGATAATATAATGAATTAATGACCTGTGTTAAATTGTTAAAACTATTTTGCTATTTCATCAGTCGATATGAAATTCATCACCGATAACTGATACCCGGAAGTACGTATACACAGGAAGGAACAAAGGAACCGTAACAGGATACATGTACACAAACTGTTATCAATACAGAACACGTTGTTTAGTAACAACTTCAAAATGGCCGTGTTATTAGACCACGTGTTTGTACGCCGTGTAGTACTATAGTCTCTGACTGTATAACATTAGCTTTGTTCTTGGTGTAACTGCTTCAGTTAAGGACGCCTTTAAATTACTGAGAACTGGAAGCTACTCCTTTTGTAGAATTTGAAAAAAATGCATCTAAAACTAAAAACCCAAATTAATATCGACTTAAAAACATATGAAATTATATATATGACAACAAATACATAGCCTATCATATATAACGATTATATATACTCGAAAGTTACATATTAATGAACTGACCTGCATAGGACCCGAAAGGCTAAATAATGGGTTCAGAGTGAAGAAGCTGTTGAAGACCTGTCCTTATTTCCTGAGCAGTCGTAGTAGGCTGAACGCTTTACCCTTATCAATACTTTACGTAGGTATGCAAAGCTGTGGTTGAAACGATGGGAAACTAAGTATTTAAATATGTAGAGCAGTTTTTAATAAGAGATTCGTGGTAAGTTAGAGATTTATTGCAGAATTACTAATTTATGATGAATCATGTAATATTTTGAATGACGATAGATGTAATGATGTCATATAGATATGGTAATAGAAAACTCAAACACAATGATAGAAAATGTATTGAGTTTTATTAAGGGGACCTGTCAGTGAAAAAACAAATTTAAAACAAAAAATTTTTTTTTACTTATTTTAATTCAGTAGCTCTTCCTGAATACATTGATACCAAAAACATGTTATTCTGTGCACTTATTCACATTAAAAATTAGTTTTATTACTAAGAGTACACGAAGCCGAAAATGACATATGTTGGCCACTTCATATAGTATACAGTGTTATGGATGAAATCTACATAAAGCATTTTTTGGATCATTGCAATCAGCTGTTTTTATTTCAGCTACAATCCAGTTAGCAAACATAACTTCAAAATTGTAAGTCAAATTGTTGTTTTGAATAATATTTACTGTTTATTGTCTTAGTGTTTTTGAGAGATGGCTAGACTAAAAAAGTTTGGAAAAAGGCGTAATATTTCAAAAACTAAAACAAATAGTAGTGTTGTAAATAATAGTGTAAATAGTAGTGTTGTAAATAATAGTGTAAATAGTTGTTCTTCTTCAAATAATGTAAGTAGCTCTACTAGCAGTGAATCTTTTCATAGCAATAGGCCTATGCCTGTCAATGAAGGTAGGCCTAGTATACCAAGTTCTTCAGCAAAGAAGCTCAAGAATATAAAACTATGTGCAGAAGAGCCTGAGTATTATGGACATAATTTCAAGGATGGTAATGTTTTAGTAAATATTCCAATACTAAACAAACAACTGTCAAAATTTGCGGTTTGTAATCAGTGTTTCTCTGAACTTTCATTAGAACTGTTTGAATATCCAGAAAAAACGGAAAGGAATAGTGTCTAGATTATCACTCATATGCAATAACTGTGATGCTAATGTAGATTTTATGACTTCTGAAAAAACTGAAAGTGGTTGTTTTGAAAACAACATTAGGTTAGTGTATGCGATGAGAAGTATCGGCAAAGGACGTTCAGCGGCACAGACATTTTGTTCGGTAATGAACTTACCCCAACCCCCCTTGAGATTTGATAGTTACAATAAAGAACTGAGTAAATGTATTTCTGAAGTAGCTAAAGAAAGCATGCAAATTGCAAAAAGAGAAGCTGTAAATGAAAATGACGATAACAGTGATCTTAGCGTAATATTCGACGGAACCTGGCAGAAGAGAGGTCACTCATCATTGAATGGTGTGGTCACCGTGACAAGTGTAGATACGAGTAAGGTACTTGATGTTGAGTGTATGTCTAAGTATTGCAATATTTGTAAGGGTAAGCAAGTTCTTAGCCATGAAGGATGTCTTGCTAATTATAGAGGAACCAGTGGAGGGATGGAAATAAATGGTGTTGTCAAAATATATGAGCGCTCTGACAAAGGTAATATTCCTACACGTTATGTGAATTACTTAGGCGACGGAGACAGTAAAGCCTTTGAGGTTGTAAACAATAGTAAACCGTATGGACCTGATATTACAATACAGAAACTTGAATGTATTGGACATATCCAGAAACGTATGGGTGGTAGGCTCCGAAGACTGAAGGAAAAGTACAAGGGTGTAACATTACCCGATGGCAAGCCTTTATCAGGAAAAGGAAGGTTGACTGATAATATAATAACAGAGCTACAAACTTATTATGGAACAGCCATTAGACAGAACTGTGATGATGTAGATAAGATGAAACAAGCAGTATGGGCTACTTTTTTTCATAAGTTGTCTACTGCAGACAAACCTCAGCACGGCCTATGCCCAGCAGGCACAACTTCGTGGTGTAAGTATAATCGAAGTAAAGAATTGAATGTTGAACCACCATTACCACAAACAATATACCATCTACAATCATGGAATAATTCAAGCCCATCTATCAAGACTTAGCTAATCCTACCTTGCTAAAAAAATGTGTCCATGGAAAAACACAAAATCAGAATGAATCATTCAATAATATGATTTGGACGCGAGTTTCAAAAAATAATTTTGTTGGATTAGAAACATTGAAAAATGGAGTGTATGATGCTGTTATATGTTATAATGAGGGAGTTTTAGGAAAGGCAAAAGTTATGGAAAAGGTATGTGGAAAATCTGGTGCAAACTGTATTGTGGGACTAAAACGTCAAGATTTGAAACGGGTCTACGAAGCTGAACAGGCTATGAAAGAAATTGAAAAAAGGGCTCGTGCGGCAAGACTAAATGTAAAAAGAAGACTTCAAGACAATGAACAAGTATCCGATGATCCAGACTATGGATATGGTGCTCATTAGTGGATATAAGTGCGATTATTGTGAGTTATAATCAATAATTTTTTTTATTTTTGAATTCCGAAAGTTGTGTATTTTATTACTTAGGTACCAATATTTCCTAAAGTATTTATTGGTTTTTTATGAAACTTTCACAAGTTATTTATAGTATTATTAGCAACAATAATAAGCTTTTTCTAGAAGATTTGAATAAATATGAAGTTTTTATAAGAGTTTTCAATTTAATTGTATTGATTTATTTATTTGATATAAAATACATGACATTAAAAAAAACCCATGCTACCAAAACTATTTATATTCCTTATTATTATTTTTAAAGAACTATACGACATCAGGTTAAAATTTCATGAGGTTTTATGCATTAGTTGCTGAGAAAAGTGTACCACAATATGTGTAATTTAACATGGGCGAGATAGGCACTGACAGGTCCCCTTAAGATTTTAAAGCGCAGACTTCACCCTGTATTGTTTACATATTTTAATAATTTTACAAAATTTTTAATTACTATTTTATGTAGAGGGAGTAGACGGGAGGATCTTTGTTGTGATTTATCAATTAAATATTAATGTGGCTTTCTTAGGACAGGCTGACCACGTTTCGACTATTTTAAACTGTCAAGAATGTTCTTAGATGATATCTCTCTAAGCTGTAAGGCAATGGCCACAAATTCGTGATAAAAGGTATTCTAGTTTAGAAGGTTTTCTAGACATGGTGCTGAGAGACAGACAGATAGACATCAAATCATATCACAGGGTTTTGAAGTGGATTTATATCTTTGGCTTAAGATTGAGACATTACAAACCCATCAATATGAACTTTTTAAATAAGTCTAACGTGGAAAGTACTGACTACCTAAAATGCGTCAAAGATTTAAACAAAATTAAGGATACTTATTCAAGTAAAGCCAAAATACCACTGTTTTTTCCCGATTAAGTATTAAACAGTTAAATGAACTTTAGGATATGTGAGAACATTCTAAACGTTGGTTCGGTATATGCCGTGTCAAAAGCAAATAGTTATTAAGAGACATTTACTATATTGTTAATTGCAGCAAAACTAACAAGACATCGTTTTGACGTAGTGTATTTTACTAGGCGCAAATATTCGCATCTTACAGTACAGAAAATATCGAACAGGTAATATTATTTATATTCCATCATAAACTCTGACTAGTGCTTAGCCGTGTTATGAGCTGACATTAATAAGCTGAGTTGAGTTTCACACATCACTCGCGTCACGTCGATTCATTCAGAGCCGACATTAGCTGGTGTGGGCCCGGGGCAAACATGAACTGCGGGACCTCTCAAATTGCCACCCATCTTGCTCCATGTTCTAGCCCACTGTAACTACAAACTTTAAGAGAAGCCATTTGGGCCCTCTCGTCTTTCGATGCTAAGATCGATAAAAACTACAAGGAGAGGCTACATGTCGAATCTTGAAAGTCGATTGAAAGATTTGTGGCCTTCCGATTAATAGTTAGTTTTCTTTTTTGAATACAGAAAAGCATCAGGAACAATGCAAATGCAAAATAATCGAATCGTAAAAGTAAGTGCTCTGTGGTTTAGTGGTAACATGCTCGGTAGGAAAATGAGAGACCTGGGTTTGAGTTCTGGCAAAGCAAGTACGTTTTGCGGTCTATTTTTTATTGATAATAAAATCAGGCGATTGTAATTTATAAATCTTTAATAAATAGACATATATGTATATATATATATACATGTATATATATATATGTATATATATATTGTAGAAAATGTACCTTAAGAATACACACACACACAAACACACACGCACACACACACATACTAAATATACTAAAGCAAGAGAAATTTACCACATTGGCAGGACATTTTTAAAATATTGAACTAAATGTATTCCATTTTTTATTTTTTTACACCTTCCACGATATAGTGGCTTCAAATTTTATGTTGCGGAATGGAATTGAAAGGATAAAAATATTCAAGAATTATTTCTTTTTGGGTACGGTGCTGAATAAAGATACTTAGGAATTTTTAAGTCTGAAAAAATGATTAAGATAAAGATTTCTAAAGGCAAACTGCTGAAGGCCATAATTATAAAAGGCAAAGCGTTTATTCTCTCGTCACTACTTCTCCCGCTTTTTGCGAAACAAAACACTTGACGTTTAACATAGAGATAATTCAGATCTTGAATTGAGAACCTTTTCAACTGATGATTATCAGTGAGCTGTTTCAGTTTTGAAGTCATTAAATAAAATTATTGTTGTATACTGAAGAATGTGGTGTATACAGGACAATCTTAAAATACACTAGTCACTTTAATTTTAAAACTTGACAATTATATTCTCATTTCTAGGATCCTGGAAAAGAGTTACTATTAGTTATTACTTGAGGTAACTTAAATAGGCTATCCAAACACCATTGTACGTTATAAACGTATTTTGTGAAACAATTATTATTCGCTGTATGTTTTAATCACCAATTCTAGACCATCTCATCCCCTATCTAAATTTTAAATGCGAGTGAGTATGTTGCTTGTTACTCTTTCACACTATTTAACCGATTTTACTAATATTAACATGGATATTATAAGCATCTTAGCATCTCTCGTTAGGATATAGGCTTATTCATATTTTGAGAATCCTCCCGGGCTACGCCACTGGTTTATGAGAAAACGCCAAATCCAATGTTGGTCTCTAAAGTGGCGTTATAATAAAATATTACACAAATATTATTCATTAAAAGAGCCTGTCATATGTAACATACTTTTTTGTATAAACATGGTTTTATGATAGCACAACTAAATGTTTAATTAGCTTTACTACTATGTTGAATTAGTTTACATTTATATTATGAAAGCATAGATTAAAACTCCATAGTAACAACGCTTCTAATATCAAAAATAGGTTAACCCCGATGTCGGTATATTTTGTTTTGCAACATTTAAATCTGTCTTTAATATAATAGCTTAATAGCTCCGCATACTTTAAAAAAATGATCTGACTTGATCTTCTTAGGAGGAACAGAACATCATAAATAGGGTTTAACTTCCAAGCTAATTTCCAACGATCAAAGCACACAAACTTGTTTCCTGCAAATTGAGGGAGGAATTTCCTCTAAACAAGAAATTGGTCGTCAGCTGCGATAATGTCGGTGGAGGTTGAAATTGAAATGTATCAAAAAGGTTAAAATGTAAAATAATAAGTTTACTCCAACCGTATATTTTATAGCCTGCCACGTTTGAAGACAACTGTAAAACACTTAAAAATTATTAATCAACGTCAGGTAACCAAACTATGACCGTGTTGAATAAATTAAACCTGACCTTAATATGCGCGTTGTTTTATAATCATGTTCTTTCAGTAAATGACAGTAAATCATAACCAGTAGACCATGGCTTTGTCTGGTATGTCTATCAACCTCACTCTGACTGATAAAAACAACATTTGATCCATAATGATTCTGTTTAATTTATGTTTTGATATCTAGTTGCCACAATATTATAAGCTGGCTGTACGTTTTGAAATAATAAGAAAAATAAAAATAAGGCATATATAAAAGACAATATTTTTACTTCGTAAGATAAAAAAAGTTTTTTTAACATACACGAAATTTATAAAAATAAATGAAGTTACACACTAAACGTAATTTCTAAAGTTTATCATATTAAGTATCTGAGAGTTGTTTTCAATTACACAAGTTTAGTAATGGCAAATTGTAAAAATATAACTGCCACTCCAGCAGCAAGCAGAATAGTGTGATAATTAGGCCATAATATTACCATTGCCTGCACAAAACTCAGTATCAGTAGCTATTTCTTAATTCCAATGACAAATAATATTGTTTTCGTGGGGATTACAAAAAGATAGAAAATATCACGTGAAATTTTGAGTATAAATTGATTGAACATTTATAACATATAAATTTCGAATGGCACAAATTAAATTGAACAATATGACAATAACGGACTAGTCAAATCATATAACTTATGGTTATGAAATAATGTCATAGTTTACACATGAAAATCAAATTAATTTAGTTGTTAGTTAAGTGTTATAGACTTTTACAACATATTTTATTCAATTTCATACTGCATTTACGTCATTTAGGTTGTAAATTATAGTGGACGGAAACAAGATGCTAGATGGATCCCACAGTAAAAGTTTGCCCCGGGCCCCACACAAGCTAAGGCCGGTACGCGACGTAAGTGATGTATAATGACGTAGGATTAGTATAATGGGTAGATTTGATATGTGCGATAGATTAAAAATATTTCCTAATTATTGCATTATAGTGTTCAAGGATAACAAAACAATGAATAGAAATAAAGACGAATATATGTAACTCCAAAAAAGGCAGCATAAAATGTTCGAAATTCTTACAGCTTGTGATAAGGAAGCCGCATTAATGGTTAATTCATCTGAATAATCTGGAATTGGATAAGCTTCGGCCAATTACCATGCAGCTCTGTAATTCTTTTCCTTATATGTCATTTATGAAGCCTTCAAAACAACGTGCAACAAGATAATTGAATTTTAGCTTTTTATTCTTTTATTACTTAAAATAAATTACGTGTAAATATTTATTGTATTTTGAGGAAATACAAAAATTTTTCGTGTTCAAAAATCTGTTAGCAGTCAAGTTCTCACAAATGTATTCTGCTATATTCTTGTTGTAATCATGTTTAGGTAACCCATAAGATCGATTCAAAAATATTCTCTAACGCTAAGAAAAGTCCCATATGCCATAATTACAGACAGAATTTTTTCATCTGTAAATATAAAAATATTTAAAAAGATTACATACAACAGTACAACACTTTCATTCTGTTTGTTAAAGAGTAACAATGAAACTTGAGCTACACTAGGAAGATATTGTACAGGAGTTCTGTTGCTAAACAGAGAATGAGAGGGAGACTGTACCATACTCTCTGTAACCCGTGGGAAATTATAGCTCTTGTAGTCTAGAACTGTTGCAACTTTTCCCCTTGTTACAATCACCTCGAGATCTCTTGTCTTGTCTTGCAGCTAAGATCATTAGAAACAACCCGGGGAGGGACTGATAGACAGTAATATACTATTAATAGACATCTAATAGACTGATATATAGTAAGATAGTAACTGCAGGGTTACTATCTTACTATTTTGCTACTGAAGAAAGATAGTGTGAAGGAGTTCTGTTGCTAAAGAGAGAAATAGAAGCAGACTGCACCATACTAACTATAACCCGAGGGAAATTATAGCTCTTGTAGTCTAAAATTGTTGCATCTGTGAAAAATAATCTCTTTAACAATCACCTCAGCCTCTATCGTCTTGTCTGGGTGCTAAGATCAATAGAAAATAACCGGGAGTGGATACACCTCACCTTGTACACGGTTACTGCTTTACTATTATTTCATGTATATTTCAAGGTTATGATATTTTTGTCTATTCTATCTGCATGAGCTTTCTTCTGTAAAAGTAACGGATGTACGTAAGAAAGGTGTATATTAGAAGACAAATTTAAGTAACGTAGGATGACTTGTGCAATACTACCCTTTTCAATTCATTCTCTATAATTCAATTCTCAAATATAAGACAAATGTTCACATCACTAGCTTACATACAGCATCTGTAACTTTGTGAAAACCTTGATTCATTTAATTGTCTACACAGCATTATACATCTCTACGATGATCCTAACAAAATTTATCGGCAAACAAGTCCTAATTTATATATAAGGGTATAGCTTAAGTTCTGATACACCTGAATATATTCCAAACGAATTGAGATATCAATGTACAACTTTCACCAGACTTTCTAAATTACTTTTTTGGATTTTTTAGGATTGCAAACATTTAACCCCCCCCCATTTCAATGGAATGTAGAATGGGGTAACTTTAAAATTTCAACTCCTATATTTTGACAAGTCCTGATAAAAGTCTATTTAATAGAAACACAACGACACTAAGAAAACATCTATACGCCTTTTAGCATAAGTTATGGACAAATAAAGTAAAAAAGTAATAATCTGTAGGGACAATGCCAATATCTTTCACGTATTAACACAATGCATTCGTGATATCATTTGGCAAGTCTTTTAAGGGCCCCAGCTGTTTTTACGTAGTATCTAATGTTCCTGGTGTGTATAGTTTTAGTAAACAGTTTATTCTTTCTAGATTCCATTACGATGTAAGGGATTATTTGTCTATAACTTAACGTAGGCTCGTCGTAGGAATGTTTTTGTAATGCCATTATGTTTCTATTGAATATACCTTTAAAGTTACATGTCAAAAGATGGGGGTTGTAGATTGAAATTTTAAAGTTACCCCCTTTGAAAAGGGGCTGAAATTATTTTTATCCTAAAAAGAATTCCATAAAAGTAATTTAATAAGTCTGGTGAAGGTTGTACACTTATATCTCTATCTATTTGGAATATATACAGGCGGATCAGTACTTCATATACACCCTTTGATGTAAGGGGTTGTTTGCCCATAACTTTTGCAGGGTTCGTCATAGAGATGTTTTGTTCATGTCATTGTGTTTCTTTTGAATTTACCATTCAAATAATATGCCACAAAATAGGGATTGCAGTTTTAAATGTTAACTCTCAGACGTTCACTAACACAAGCATTGAAGGACAGGGCAGGTAATGGTATAAAGGCAGATACCGGTGTAAATGGTACTTACCATGATGGCAGTTAGCTCTATACTATCTGCACTTTACTGCTCGTTGAACTATTCAGGGTACTCGTTTGTTGGTCCTTGTTTTTTGTTCTCCACCGGTTTGTGTGTTTGTTTTGTATTTTAGAAACAAAAGGAAAAGCATACCGCTCCGCCCTCCTTGTTTATAAAGCTGGCTTCGAAAACTAATTTCATTTATTTTGTTTGCAATAACTCAATTGGAGCTGATTTATTACTAAATCGTGAATTATAACCTCAAGCAAAATTTCAAGGGTGCAGGTTTATTTGTTTTCGAGATATTGTGGAGACAGGCGGACAGGTACACGTTGTTCTACTCCCACTAGTGCAGTGCTCTAAAATAAAAATAAAAATTTCTAATACAATGTTTAAGCTTATTTATTTATCATAATTCCCATCATTGGTTCCCATAAAACCCAAGTAAATATATTCACTTATGCTCAACCAACCCCAATGACTGACATGAACCGTTCTCGAACTCAGTATTTCCTGCATAGAAATGAAGTTTTATGACACATTCCAAGGGTATAAGTAATTTTGATTTCGATGTATTGTGTAATATATAGATAAACATAAGGGCTGACAAACAGAAATTAAATTTTAAAAATCACTCGTGATACGCTTTGCTAATGTAATATAATTTTATTTTTGTATAATTTGTTTTATTTGAATGCGTTTAAAATTTTTAAGGAAATTTCATTCAGCTGATCTTGTTTATTAGAACATTTTTACGTCCTTTTCTTCAAATGTCAAAAAGAATGGGCAGCACTAGGGGAGTTGAAGTTTAAAACATAAATCAGACTCAAACAGAATAGATCCAGTGTTGTTTTGATGCAACAGAAAAAGTTTGATAAACGTACATAACAAAACCACGTACACTCTACTGACTTTGATTTACAATCAGTTACCGAACAAACACAACATGTTCATTTGAAAACAACGCTCTAAGGGCAACATTCATTTCACATGGACATACATTTGGAGATATGTTTTACTCTATACATGTTATTGATCATTCCGGTTGACAATGTGATTGGGTTGGATCTTGTCAAGTCCTGTTACCGCGTCCCGGCAATCGACAGGGTTCTTTTAAATAATCGTGTGGCGGAACCTAGCTAGGACCCTTGTAAGATTGCCGGAATAAGAATGATCTAACTATGGGCCTGGTTACCGTTACAAAATATACAATATATACAAAAAGTGTATATGAACAAAAGGAACCATGAACTTTAGAAATTGGTGAATGGGTAAAATAAATGTTTAAAATATTTCTTTCTACAAAGATTCAATTGTTCTCTAAAACTCCATAACTTTTGAATAATTTTTTAAAGTTGGTAAAAATCTTGAAATCTCACCTCCATTTAACTCAAAGGAGACGCTCGTAAAGTCTGGATTAAAAACAACGTCTCACATTGTGTAAACTTTTAGTTGTAGGAGTTAAAGATCCTCAACTTAATTCATATTAGTGAAATTTAGGCGAGATTTCAATATTTTTAAAACTTTTCATTAAAATGTACTCACAAGTATGGGCGTTTTATAAAAGAAGTTAGAATTTTAATGAGAAAAATCTTGTATACTAACATGAAACACCTGTAGTATTTCTATTTTCCCTCTTTTTATAATCACTTTAAATTGATGTTATACTTGCTAGAGATTCTTATTTAAATATTTTAGCTTACCCCTAAAAATACACTATTAAAACACTCCTCATTTGGTAAAATAAACACACCCTAAAGTAAATTCCTTCATCTCAATCCATAATAAAGTTAATTAGTTGGGTAGAAGGTGGGACTTTTAAGTTTAATATATATATAAGTTGATGAAATTGTATAGCCGAGAAAGTAATAAAGTAATTAGATATATACGCATCTCATAATACTAAATATGACTTATTTTAATAATATAAAGAAACAAAGTCGGTGCTAGGCACGTTCTAATGCTGCTTAAGGATGTCAACACAAAATAAATATTTAGGTTGAATATGAATTATAAAATGTTACAGTAATAAAATGTACATAGATAACTGCTACTCAATAACGATCATAATAGTGTGATAATTTTGATATTTTGTATATTACCGCTGCCTGCATAAATCACGGTATGAGTTATATTTGTCCATCGCAAAGTTTTGCGTGTACCGACTAAAATCCGTTAGAAGTTATCACATGAAAAGTTATGTATAGTAAACAGTATTTAGTAAATTTATGTAACATGCAAATTTCATGAGCAATAAAATTTATATTTAACAATTTGACTGTAACGAACCAATCAAAACGCTAAGTTATGGTAATGAAATGTTATTAATCATTTACACGTACAAATCACATCAATAAAGGCTGACTACACCCAATTCTGCAAAGATACGAACAAGAGATGGCTTTGTAACCGAGTGGACTGCGTGCCATTTCTTGAGGAACCTATCGTAGTTTTGACATCTAGTCTTAATAAGCTCATGAATAAGATTGATAGTTGGTCCGATCAAATAGGAAAAGTAACAGAAGTCACAGAGGGCATCGGGGAAATAAAAACAGATATTGGACTTATCAAAAAACAGATTTCTATGCTTGAACCGTGAGTCTCAGCGAACGAAGCAAAAATAGAAAATTTAATATCTGCAGTGGAATCTATTAAAGAAAATAAATCAAACAGCCCTGAGTGTATCATCAGTGAAGTCAATGATCGATCCCAGCGTGCCAAAAATGCTATTATACACGGAATTCCAGAGCCTAATGGCAGGGATGCAAGTGCAGGGGTTGAACAAGATAACGGGTCAGTTAAATCTATCTTTCAGTCCTTTAATTTATCTAACCTTCAAGTGACCAAAGTAATCAGGATTGGGAAGCAGTCGCCAGATAAATCACGCCCAGTTAAAGTAGCATTCAAGGACGCAAAGATGCCATTTCCTTTTTTAAAACTTTCCATCCAGACTCCTGTAAAGAAATCTTCCCAGGTTGCAAAATGTATGTATCCCGCGATCGCACGCAAATGGAAAGGTCTTATTTGGCTGAACTCAGAAACACTCTCGACACTAGATCAAAGGCTGGTGAAAGAAACCTCACCATAAAATATCAGAATGGAACCCCTAAAAGTGTGCAATCCTCAAAAAACTAGCTTCGATCAATGGACATCTCTTAGCTTATTACCAAAACGCTAATGGTTTAAGAAGCAAACTGGAAGAACTAAAATTATCCATAGCCACATCCAAATTTGATTTAATAATTATCACTGAAACAAATCTCTCTGATGACATACATGATGTCGAAATATCTCCTAGTAACTATACCTCTTATCGTTGCGACAGATCGCATTTAACCTGCTCCAAATCCTGTAAGGGTGGAGTCATGGTCGCTATTAAAAACAACATTGCATCAACCCGGCTATTGTCTGGTGTGAGCAATATTGAGCATTTGCTGGTAAAGATTGAGCCCTTTAAGGGCCTTTCCTGGCTCCTAGTAGTTTGCTATATCCCTCCTCAACAGCATGCGTCCAGTTACAACAGTCTTCTATCGTCCATTGAAGAGGTGTCTACAGAACATGAATTCCACGAAATTATTGTAATCGGGGATTTCAACTTACCCGGTGTGGATTGGGCAGATGCTCTAAATTGTGTTCATACTCCTGCCTCCAGAGTGATGCTACCTCTCATGGAGCTATACGACCTTCAACAAGTTAATTCTATTTACAACGGAAGAGGAGTCCTGTTGGATCTAGTTCTATGCACAAATAAAAACACTATCGTATCTCTAGAAATTGATGCGCTTCTGCCTGCGGAGGAGAGGCACCACCCTCCACTGTCCATTATCTTGCACTGCAGCAACAGAAACACCAAGGTTTACACCACCAAACACTTTAAGCCTGACTTTAAAAGATGCAATCTTTGGGAAACTTACAATTCCCTCTCAGTCGTAGACTTCACAGCCATCCTGAGTTCCACTGATCTCAATGAAGCAACCGAAAAATTCCTTTCTACGATTGCTGAAGCAGTCAGGCTGAACTCACCATTGAGAAGAGTTGGTGTCTCACCATTTCCCAGATGGTTCTCTGCCGAAACTAAAGATCTGGTAATTGCAAAAAAAACTCTACACAGACAGTATAAGGAGCGACCGACAGCCTGCAATTATCTTCGTTTCTCCAATATGAGAGCGTCTTGTAAGTTATCTGCGAAGAGAGACTACCGTCAGCACTTAGAGCAAGTGGATCAGGGAGTATCCGTGAACCTTCGTTTCTTCTGGAGCCACGTTAACGCTATTAGAAACTCTTCCTCGCTGCCCTCACGCATGTTTTACAACGACATCGAATCAAAGGAACCTCAAGGGATGTGCGAACTGTTCAGGGATTTTTTCTCCTCAGTGTATACAAGGCCCACGGAGATTATACCGGTTAGTGGTGACCACTTTGGAAACTCCATTTTTTCAAGAATCTCACACCAAGAAGTATTGAGCAAGCTGAGGAAGCTCGATGAGACCGAAGGATGGGGCCCTAATGAAATTCCCCCGATGGTTTTGAAACATTGCGGTGGTCTGTTGGCGGGGCCAATTTGTGATATTTTCAATGCGTCACTGTCATCTGGTGTCTTCCCAGAATCTTTAAAATTAGCCTACGTTGTTCCCCTCCACAAAAAAGGGGCCATTGAAGATGTTGCTAATTATAGACCAATCTCGATTTTGCCAGCTATTGCCAAAGTTTTTGAGGACCTCTTTCTTGACCGTTTAAAGCATAAACTGGCTGGCTTAATCTGCCCACAGCAGCATGGTTTCATGCGTGAGGTCTACTGTGTCGAACTTAACGTTATTTCAGTCCAAAATACATGAGGCCTTCACCATCAATAATCAGTTAGATGCCATATATCTGGATTTCTCCAAGGCTTTCGACACGGTAGACCACACAATACTTTTGAGAAAATTGCTTGATCAAGGATTTGGAAGCACGGAAATTAAGTGGCTGACAAGCTACCTCTCAAACCGGCGTTCATTCATCAAGTTTGTTTCGGCCACTTCATCAGATTTCATTTCATACTCTGGAGTTCCCCAAGGATCGCTGTTGGGACCCTATCTCTTTTCACTCTTCATAAATGACCTTCCTGAAGCTCTACAATGCGACTCACTTCTGTTTGCTGATGATGTGAAACTGTTTTCCATCGTATCCACTGAAGAGGACTGCCTACGAATCCAGGAAGATCTTTGTGCGATCGACCGCTGGTGCGAAGAGAACAAAATGAAACTCAACACTAAGAAATGCCAAGTGATGACAGTAGTATACTTTGGCCGTTCCTGGGACAAAGCACCTGAGACCGGTTCTGGGACAAACCGTGTGAGACCGAATCTGGGACAGAATTTTTAGAGAGCGACTAAGAGTGTGAGTATGGGTAGTCAGAACCGCGCCGCGCGAATCACCACACATGTCATCGCTGTCCCGTCACCGCCACCGCGCAGACACCACGCGTTTTTATCTACCACAATTGTGAGTATGTATGTGTTTGTGATTTACTGATCAGATCTAAATAGACGATGTTGTTTACATGGTTGTTCTGGAGCAGTTGGTTGTTTTGGTCTACAAGTGTGATTGTGATAAGTTGAATCTTTCGTAAACCGCTCCGAAGAGGTATGTAGTGTTTTTCTTGAGGTGATTGAGATATTTTGTAGCCGTGTGGTACATTAGGGGAAAAGGAGTAGAGGATTGCTGTCTCCAAATGTTTGTGAGAGTGAACATCATGATTGACAAGACTGTTGTTGACAATATTGCAGTGTATCTCGATGATATCAACGGCTCTGAGATTCGGTGGATTCGATGCAATTACATTTTCATTTGAGTTGAAGTAAGACGATTCTTTTTGTAAGTTTGTTGCATCATATTTTTCAAAACCTAAGAGATCACTAACGGTTTTATCCAAGTAGAATTTAATTGAAGAATTAATTGATATTTTGTCACCATCTTTAAAGATCTTGAAATCATTTTAATTTATACTAAGATTCAACGATTTTATGTAATATCTGAAACTCTTTTCAAGTCGTTCAATGGTCCAGTAACCGCATTGAAGTATCAGTGGTTTCGGAATGAAATGTATTTCCAAGTCCCAAAAATAGACTTTTGCATGTTGCAACAAGTTGTATATGTTGTTCTCAGAGTAAAATCCAACAAGAGCCATATAATACTCTGCGTTTGGATCCAAGTGAATGGGGTGTTCTAGATGGAGAGACAGTACAGACTCAGCTCCAGTTAGTTTGAGTAATGGCATGGTTGCAGTTTTTTATATACTTATAATTCTATACAAGTTTTAGATGAAGTTACTACCATCATGGAAGTCTTCAAAACCTCTTTCCATATATTTTTTATTTCGTTGTTGAATTTTTTCTGCATGATGTATATCTTACCTTCTAATTCACTCAATTGAACTTTGACAACCACATCATATGGCTCCACTGCTTTGCTCACTTGACCAATTCTCTGGTGGTTTTTCAGTAGGAAGCTGACCCATATCTTTTCACCATTTACGGTACTAGTGGGGACAATCTCGATCGCATTTATTATTTTTTCCGATTTTACCAAATGTGATTCCAATAATTTCTTGACTTCGGATAAATCTTGTGAGACTTTTGATACATCACTTGCAAGCTCAATTATCTCGCCAGGAGAAGGGTCTGAATTGGGTTGAGTAGGTATTGATCCAATTTCAATTTCTTCTCCAAATATGTTGAAAATAAAACCACGGTTTCCATGCATTTTTATTGTTTCTTATATTACGAAGAATATCTTCCCAGTCCTCACCAGCTGAATCTCGTCGTAGAACCTCCAGGCACAGATGTCCACAGATAGGAGGATCGTCAAACCCCTGAATACGCTCTGAGTTATAAACCAACCCTTTTGGCCCCAAATACCTGACTACTTCTATTGGAGGATTGACATCGCCATATGAATCAAAATAGAATTTCTTTTCACCACGTTTCACATAACACGTCCAGTGAGTACCAACAGATGAAAGGTCACCAAGATTTACAACACCACGTTCAATATTTGTAGGTTTGTCTGGAAGTAACTGTCGCATGAAAACACCTCTAAACTCATTAATGTTTAATATACCTGCTAATGTTTCTATTTCACCAAGAGACAGTGGGAAGATCTCTTTTTTTATTCCCAGACAACAATGCATCAAGCTACCGACCAATACGTCGTTTCAAACCTCTACCCGTAGGGTCTTTTTCAATAATGGTGTCCAACTCCTCATCGACTAAACTCTTTAACCAAGGTATAAATTTTTCTCTCAGTAAAGGAGCCACCTTTCTTCTTATTAATGGAGAGATGAAGCGTTTACCTCCAGGAACTGACGAATCCACCATTTCCATAATTTCCTTCAAAAACCCTCCTTGTTTATTAGATACGAGTTGATTGTAAATTAGAAGCAATTGTAAACCTTTTTTGTTCTTAACAGCTCTAGAAACGGCTTTGTGTTGCTCTCCAGAAAGAAGTATACGATCACTTCCGTGAGACAGCTGTTCATTAGATAATCTGATTACTGTAGGTTTCCGTCTTTTGTACGTTGTACGAAGCTTACGTTTTTAAGCTTCGGATAGCCGAACTGTATAATTATACTGACTTTCCATTCTATACGCTTTCTTATATACAACACACTGACATGAAAACAATAATTGCCCCTACTAATGAAAAAAATAAATCATTTTTTATTTTACTTTTTTTTTGTCTCTTTTTGTTTGTTTGTTTGTTTTGTTTTTACAGGAATTTGATTATGTTTCGAGTAATGTCATATGAGAAATGTGCCTCAGATACAACGACAATATATGCTGTGGTGCCGCTGCTCCCCTGTGGAGATGCAATAGCTTTTACAAAATCTAATTCAATCTGAATGTCACTTCGAGATCTGTCTGTTCTTGGTTGATGTAGATGTGTGTCAATTACAACCAAAGGTGAGTTATCAATAAATTCTTTCAGGTTTACTAACACGTTATTGTCTCCGAAGTTTATTTTTCGGAACCCTAGGTACTGATCGTACATGATCCTGTATATACCATTAGTAATATAACAATTCTGCAATTCCTGAGGGTACCTTCCTCCATTAATTTTCACAGACACATTTTTGATGTTGCAGCTGTCAAATCTACTAGGATCTTTTGCCTGGGTGTTTGTTCTGTTTGTGTGAAGTGCGATTATAACAAATCTAGGATTGTACACATTTCTGTAAACACTTGTAATATCGAAGCTGAACGATGAACCGAACACCCCTCTTTTGTCGATGCATTGCCATGGAAAGAAGTTGTAGACTAAAGCATCCTTGTCACTCAAATGTTTCACACCATCAATTAACTGGATTTTGGAAGTGCTGGTTTAATCGACTATGGGGACTCGTAGCACAAACGACTCTATCACAATTTTCCCATCGCCAGGATCCGTTGCTGTGGACCCTGCCCCTTTCCAGTGAAACAACGCATCATTATCTTCATTCCTAGTAAATGTGATTTCAAAACCTCCCTTGTACATCGGGTAACGTAGGTGGTCAAAGAACCCTAATCCTAAATGCCCAAGTGTACCGAGTGCCTCAAACTTCCCACCTCCTGTAAACGATGATGAGAAACCACTACTTGAGAGTGTTTGTTTTTCAGTGTTACTGTAACTAACAATCCCCATTATAGTGCTGGTGATGCCGGGGAGTTCTACTGTGTCGATCAATGTATTGTGTTTCCTCAGCTCTATTCTTGAAAACAAGAAGGCCGCGAAGTTGTCTACCAGTTTGACGGTAGAGTTAGTTTGATAATCAGATCCATCAGATTTTTGCACATACTTTCCTTGAATGTGGTACATTACGCGTGAATCATAAAATGCGTCTCCATGATCCAGTTTGAATGTTGTATTGTTGTTGGGTGCATTGAAGTTGAGCTCTGAAACTGGCATTGCAGTTCTATACTCACTTCTTGCTATACCGCTCGAAAATTCAATATACAGTTTCTCCATCACTGGTTTTACCACTGATCACTGTTCTAATATATCCTCTCTTATATATAGGGTAAAAAATATTTGCTTTCATTGTTTTATATATCTGATGGGTAGATACATCCTGAAGTTCCTAACCCCATACCAAGTTTACGTTTCAACCACATTCCTCCTGTTGTTGCTAGGCCGACCATACGCTCATTCAAGTCAGCATCATCTGAGGTAACCCTCTCCCAAGCTTTCTTTTGTAATATTTTGTCCGCCTCCCACCTGTCTTCTGTGTTTTTATGATCCCTATACCATATATCATGCTTCTTACAAGCCTCATTGGGGGGGTTAATTCCCTTATCTCCCCTAGCAAGTCTCTTGTCAAGCTGGGTGCCGGGCCCACAGTAGTTGTACGTATCAAGATTCCAGTTTTTGGGCGCATGTAACTCGAATGGTAACTTGTTAATTATGTCGTTCAAAAGCCCTTTACCTTCTATAACACGTTCAGGCAAAACAGACAAACATCTGACTAGGTACTTTAACCCTTTAGGTGTAGCAATTAGGTCTTCCATTTCATCGTGAAGGAAATCAACCACAGACAGTTTTTATTTTGATAAGAGAGGCATTTTCATCATTTAGGTAAATTTCTTCAAGTATATTTTTATGTACAACGGTTGTTTTGAATCTCTTGTCGGATATTTTAGGAGATCGTTTCTATAGGTATAGTAGCCTCATTTTTATATTTAGTTGAATTTTTAAGTTTTAGTATTCTGTCTGTATGTGTATATTCGCTTTTATAAGAACATACTTGTCTTGAGAACACTTACACATACATGAACCAAATTTTGTATGAATGTTAAAAACAATATTAGTCATCTAAAAATTATTAAAAAAATGTTACATCCATCCATTTGAACTTTTAAGTATCATTTAAGTAAATGAAGTGACAAATAACGAATGCAGCACGAGCGCTACGTAGTTACTCCAGTCGGTTCTTAATGGTACAATTAAATTTTTTATTTAGGTAAAAAGATAATAATTTAGTGTCTTTAGTGACATAAAATGTGTGCTAGAGGCGTATTTATTTTGTAAAACTTTAAAATCCATCTGAGTGAAATTACTGTGATACAATACACCTTGCAATTAGCCATAGGTTCTTATACCTTTTATGTCCGTTCAAAAATGTATTGTTTAAAAATATACTTTAAAAATATATATAACAAATAATCGATTATTCTAATAAAGCGATGTTTAGCTTTATAAAGATTCTTTTAAATACTATATTCATGTAATCTTTGAAATACTCATAAAAGTCAATCGGTTGTAAATGACAAATGAAAAATACTCAATTTATTGTTGAGTAAACTGTTCATTATTACTTCAATGTTTGATATCATACTTTATATGTTTATATTTGTTTATTTTATAATTATTATTCAGTTTTATCCATTTTGAGTTATACTAGTTATTCTAAATAGTTTGAGGATTCTCTTAAAAATGATTTATTAGTTAATACCATATTTCATTTATTGACTATAAGACAAATTAATGAGATTAGGCTTATTCGCTCATTTTCAACCGCATTTTTTTATTAATTAATAAAATAATTGCGTACTATTCTTTAAATGTAGCCTACCTCAAAAAGTAAAATTCTAAAATTGTAGTAAAATTTGTGTATGTTATTTTTAGCATAATATATAACAGGTTATTACAGTTTTAATGAATAATTTATTGTATTTTATACTTAAAAAATAGAATTAAATCTTGAAATTGTTTTAAAGAATTGAAAAACGGGCAAAATTGTGCAGGGAGTTTTAGCAGATATATTGCAGTAAATTTTATTTTTAAACTGCTTGCAATGCTAACTCCAAGTTTGATAAACGCTTACTATTAATTTTTATACTACTGTATTTTATATTTTATATTAAATTTTCAAAAGTTTGTTTTCTTGTGCACGTTTTAACAATACATAACGACAGGGAAGGCAATTGCATTATTTTCTATTGACATATTTCCTCGTGCGTTTACACTTGACATTTTGAAAGGTCAAAATAGTAAACTCTGGTAATTTATAACAATGTCCCGGATTTAATTATAATTAGTAATAATAACAATCAATAGTGGTGGTTCGGTAACCACCTCTAAGCGGTCGGTTCCCAAGTCAAGTGTTATAGAGGACTAACTTAGTCCTAACTTTACTTGGTAAAATAAGACAGTGTTTACCTTTGACTTTTAAATAATAAAAGTTTACTCACAGATACCAGATTTTAATGTGGTACATGTTGTAGTGGTTGTGCAACACCAATTTTCATGCCAATACATTAAAGTGTTAGTTTGTTGCACTCAGATTTGTATTTGGTATCAAATTGAATCATTCTGCAATTTTCTGGTTGCTATTATAATCAAACAGAAAACCAATTAAACATTTTAACTAACGGTCAGTCATATGGATCCTATACTTCTATTATTTACTTTACAAATAAATTATTGTAATGTGCATATTTTCTGTTCTGTATACATTGTAAATTCTTGTTGGAAATAAACTAATTGATTCATTCATCATCATAAATTCCCTCCGGAAGACAAAAGAGGAAATGTGGCAGTTTAGTAAGTGATGGCTTTCAATGATGCTCAGCCAAAATCCGTGGATGGGCGGATGTGCACAATAATAAAACTTATTTTTTTATGTATAAATT
Source organism: Homalodisca vitripennis (assembly GCF_021130785.1). Lineage (NCBI taxonomy): Eukaryota > Metazoa > Arthropoda > Insecta > Hemiptera > Cicadellidae > Homalodisca > Homalodisca vitripennis. Next base: position 46,923 of record NW_025776869.1, on the reverse strand, counting down.
GTATAAATAGAGTTTCATTCATCATATAAAGTCTACAAATAAACAAATTCTCTAAAACTCTTATGAATAGTAATACTTCAATCACTTGTTACAATTAAAGTCACAGTAAAGTGTCATATGAAAGTACTCTATTTACATCTTTATTTATCCAGCAACTGTCTCGTTTTCATCATAATGACCTAAAAGACCAATATTACAATGTTTGTTTACGTTCAGCCAAGTCCCATACACTGACGTCGAACTCTATGCTACGTATCGAAATCAACTTTATACAAAAATTCAAGTCTGTAGGTCAGTTCGATCTCCAGGTATCGTGCGGGAGACAGAACTAAAATTTCTTTACAGCTACTTCAGTGATCGCTAACGCTGAGTGATGAATCGAGGCTCTAATCCAGTGCTGGTAATGAATTTCGCTGTTGCCACACATTTCATACATTTTAAAGTATGTCAGCGTTGAATACAGTTTATGCACAGGTTTAAAAGTTAATTAGAATATAATTTAAAATGTCGACTTTAAATTCTGCGCCATCGTAATAAGTCACTCCTGCATCATTACACAAGTGCAAAAGGCACCGGTACTGGAAACGTATAAAGCAGTTACAATCAAAGTTTTGTTAAATTGAAACCACTCCAAGCACCACTTTTGACGTGTTCCTGTCAAAGGTAAACTGTGTCTGACTTCCGACTGATTGCACTCAGCTTGGAGCAAATAAGGCAAGACTGTTTACGCTTATTAAAACATCATTTATATATTCCACGCCCACCACATTATAATCGGGAAATTTCAGGATCAGTAAAGGTTACTTATTCAATGAATCCGAGCAAATGATTAACTGTTTTCCAAGTAATGTTTAAACTTAGCTGTATTTTAGAGTTTGTAAACTTGATAGTCAGTCGGATTATACTTGTTATATCATCAAGTCCATACAGAGTTTCTCTGTTTATTTTAACATAACGTTTAATAATTATTTCTTATTTTCGTATGAAATACGAAATAAGAAATCATGAAAGCAAGAAAAATACAGAATAAATAAAATTGTAAACAATTTGAGTATGACCATTTGACATTTTACTCTGTCGCTCACTTAGAATTCAACGAAATATAAAAGTTTTATATTTAGCGAAGCCTGCTTCGAGGATCGTGATGTGGAGTACTACTACCTTATATATATATATATATATATATATATATATATATATAAACGAAATATAAAAGTTTTATATTTCGGGAAGCCTGCTTGGAGGATCGTGAATATATATATATATATATATATATATATATATATATATATATATATATATATAATTATATATATATAATTATATATATATATATATAATTTCAATAAACATTGAATCATTCAATAAACATAAGCGGAAAAATTACGCGCTCTGTGGTGTAATGGTAGCACATTCACCCGGCAAGTGATAGATCCGGGTTCGACTCCCGGCGGAGCAAGTACTTTTTGTGATTCAATGTTTATTGAAATTAAATTAGGCTATTGCCATTTATACAATTTAATGTATATATATATATATATATATATATATATATATATATATAGTTAACTTAGGTTATTTAGGTTTCGTGAAATATTACATACGTAGTTTACCTGAAAATTTAATTAATTTACTAACGAACGTGGCCTGTTATTCTTTTCGTCATTGTTAAAATGCTTCTTTCTTTTACTTCATATCTTTCGATCTTTTATTGTTATTTAAGTATTGCATCTACTGGATCCCGGAAATTTGTGTTCTTTAGATTAAGTTTTTTTTTTTTTTTAATTTTCTTACATTATTCACTTTTAGCTATTCTTTTAATTTATCATCGTGTAACTACCATAAAAAAGATAAAATAATCGTTTTATTTTATTCAATGATGTTAGTTGTGTGACCGGTTCTGATTGGATACATATAAATAATATATGCATGAGGAAAAACGTATACTTTGTTATAAAAAAAGTGATCTGAAACAACAACTAGATCGTCTACATTAACGACGTTTCCAATGACAGGGCATGAAGTATGCAGTATCAATGTATTCTACAGACAAGCAGCAGACTGGATCCATTATATTCTACCGATACCGTCACCGTCACGTAAAAGAAATATATCAGTTGATTTACGTGTTAGTTTTATTTCCATAGGATATTTAATTACGGTATTTATTAGATTTAAAATAAATGTATAAGTAGATTAAAATTCAGCGTTTTAAATTTTGTATTGAAAAGGTTTGTTTGTTTTATAAATATAACATGTTTTGTAAGTCTGAATTTTGATACTGGCAAGTACATAATGATAACTGTATTTCAAATGTTCAGAGTATGGTTTACCCAGAAAAAATATTACACAGTGATATGGCAAATATCTTATAGCATTCTTCCCTACAAAAATCGCTGCTTCAAAAATATATACTTCTGTACATCGATGCAAACATAAAATTCCCTTACTTACAAACTTACGAGTAAGCTCTGTATCATAAGTCAAAAGATTGTCTTCTATGAACAGCAGCCGATAGGAGATATATTCCTATACTGAAGTGTACGTAAAATCTGCTGCGTTATAGAGTGATCTTTATACGTTGTCAAAGCTTTTAGATTGGGTAAGTTTCAATGTACAGGTATGCCAGACTACATATCAACAACAGTAGCAACAAGCTTCACTGAAGCTGCTCACAAACTTTGAAGTCCATAGTTAATTTCATTATGTGTGTTACTATTCCACTAGTAAAAATGTCATATGATTTTACTCAATTTGTTTACAGATTTATTTATATTGATATTTCCTCTTTTCCATGATGATTACCCACAAGCCGAATGTAATAATGTTTCCTAACACTCTGATAAACCCATAAAGTGACATACGCCATCAAGAAACTCCGTGTTGAAAATATATATTAATTTTATTAATCAAGCAAAAGCTTTCCACTCATAAAAATATGACTAAAGAAAGGGAGTACAGATATACAAAAAAACATGTTTTTTATAATTATTTAACTTTTTCTTGTTTATATATGGAGACAACTAAAGTAGTGTAAGAACTCGCGAGGGAACCTTCTATGGAAATCAGTACAAAGTGAACACTGCCGGAAGGAACTGAACAATGTGAGCGTGTTGATAAGAGACTCAAGTTATCTGTCCCTCCACACCTTATCCCTTAGAGTAAAGTGGGACACAAAGAGCAGAAACACACTTCAATTTCAGGCACTTTTGACCACAGAAAAAATCTATGCAACATTGAAAGCTATGTCTGAATTGTGTGCCAGCACCTATACAATGATAGCCTGTTACGGGATAGATACAATCTTAAGGCATTTGTTTAGTTTTTTACGATCAGTACAAGGCATCTGGCGTTTTAAAATAATCAATTTTTCTAATAATTGTAAACAGAGTTTTCCAACGTTTTAATTAGTACTATAGAGATTTTAAATGCTTATTTAATAGTGGAAATGTTCTAAGATTTCAGGGGCTCATATATTTTACCGAACTAATTTACAAAATTATTAAGAATGACGTATTGTAAATCATTAGTAAAAGTTAGTTTACGATAATATCGAGTACAAAATTTATATTTATGAAACATTTTAAATAGATTAAAATTAATACAAAATCCTAATGCTGCACCTTTTAAACCGAACCGATTGCTCATGGAACATAACAATTACCATAAAAGTTTATTGCTCTGGTCCTAGCCAAGGTATGCCTATCATTAGATTAAAGACATTAAACCATGACTAAAGAATGGAAATTTAATCACAAGGCTTTAATATAGAAAAATAATACTTTGTACATATAGAAGAATACTTTATGTAACAGTCTCAACATTTAAAATATAACACTGCAATATTGCCCAGTAAAATTATCTTGTCGTCTCGTTACACTGCTTTTCTGCTGATCGCCATTTCCCTCTACTTTATTGATTATCTCCAGTTGCTTTCTCGTGCTCCTTGAGTATTTGCGACTTGTCTATTATTCCTATTTGATTAATTTTAGACAAGTATCGGTGAATAGGCTAATAACCGAGCTAATGGAACAAGATTATTTATTTTTTGGACTTTGCAAAAATTACATTTGATGGATGAAAATTTGTTTCGTTCAAAAAAGAGACCGGTCCACTTTTAAACCTTGTTTTGTTCGTCTTCATGGGACAGCGGCCTGTGCGAGGATCATATCAAACAGAATAAGGGTGAGAGTCGGTACAATACAAGAGTGACATTACCGATAAGAAAACAAATAGCGATGCTCACAGACAAGATTTGAACCTGTGCTATTTCTGACTCAGGTCCAGAATCCAGAATTCAAAGTCTTAGATCGCTCGGCTGACAGCGTTCTTGAACGGATTATTTTCATTGGTTCATAACTCTATTTAACATTACCTAATTGATATTTTTTTACATTATATAGATTTAAAAATTCCTGTATACTACAAACCAATTTTTTGAGAATATTTCTATCTGGTTTTGAATTAATTTACACAAAATTGTATTTCAAATTGGGAAGATTAAATAGCAATGAAGTTTCGTAAAGACTATTATATAAACTAAGAACAGTGTTTCATACTAGTGTACCGTAAATTAGTTAATTAAATTTCATACAATGTAAATTTCGCAACCTAATCAGCCAGTATTATATAATATTATTTTACATCCAATGTTCCGGAACTAAATTATTGGGCGGAGTAACTACCTAATTGGCACGCGTATGAATTTTTTTTTTCTAACCCTTTGTAGCAGCCCAACTACGTAACCCATCAGACCTCGCGCGCTTTGTCCGTAAGTAAAATTTATCTTTTCGTATTATTAAATTAGCCCTTTGATGCCAAACGTATAAAATGAATGTAACGTAAAGTAAAGATGTGAATAGTAAAGTAACTTACCCTTGAAGATCTTTTATTTGCTTGATGGAGATAGATAAAGGTTGTGGCGTCGTCCTTATGGCGACGAGCACATTGTTATAAATAGTAATTTGTATCATTAAATGGCTAATACCGTCGCGAATTTGTTTTAGGCGAGTTTACGTAGCTGATGTATCTCACGTGTTGTTTTGAATAGATGGCTACCATTTCTCAACTTCTACTCCTCTTCTAGAAATAACCGTTCTTAGACTACAGCTTCAATGTCTCGTGCCAAGACGCCGACACCCGGGTTGTGAGTCTACCTATTGTGAAGGGAAGTGAAATATTATTGTTTTGTAAAGTAAAACGTCGTACGCATAATTCAATAGAACATTGGATATTTTAGGCCCACCTAGAAGATATACTTTTGTTGTTATATTCTAATTGGCAGCAACGTGGCAGTACATAACTTTTCCTTTACCATCTAAAAGTGGTGCTTTTAAGTTTTCGTAATTAAACTGAACTTATAAGTAAACTTTGTATTTCTAGTATTTATTACTACGACCTCAGAAGTCACCACCCCCATGTGTTATCGTCATACGGTACACTAGACTACTTTATATCATAGCAGCAGTTATTTTTAAAACCACACTTTTTAATAATATGGTATTTTAAAAAATGTTTCGTAAACGTAATAATTTTGCGGGCTCCCCTAAGCCCGGATACGACGAAGCCACTCGGTGGTCGGTGGTCTAGGGCAGAAACCAAAATACAGAAACGCTAATCAAGTCCAAATAGATGGCACTCCTACAAATAAGTACAGGAATGCAAATATTTCACCCTTCCAGGACCAAATAGACTGTAATAAATTTTTTATAAGTGTGTTTGAGATTATAAAATATTATTTTAATATTGCCATTAAAAACAGTCTGACTCGAAGTATGATACATGCTACCACCTATAGAAGAAGTGGGAGTCTACCACGTGTTGAGTAACAACCTCCGCGAAGGTTGCACATACCATGCCAAATCTATAGGTTACTTCTTTCTCCAGATGGTTCAACATGCAATTTCTTACAACTCATTCTTATCTATTTGGAGGTAAAGTTTTATACAAAGTTATAAATCTACATATGATCTTTATATACATAATATATGGTTACATTTTTTCAAATTTATTTAGAAAGAATGCCTTTCTTTGATGTGTTAAATCGTTTAAATATTAAAAAAGTATACATCTTCATGCGTCCTGATGATGTTATTAAACCTCATCTCCCATTCCAGTACAGTATAAAATATATGTAAACAATATGAGGTTTGATATTGTTCTTATGGGAAAATATCTAAGGCTATTAAACAACAGCCACTCTTAATCGTAGTTTTATAAAACATATGGATTACATACGATACAAGAGATGTCCATGCTCAAGGGTCTAAGATCTAAATAAGGTAAAAAGAAGTAACAGAAGAAAATTTCCCTCCTCAAATACAAGTTTTCTAAATCAAAGTAGATAGAGCTCTAATCATCCTGACGACGGAGTAACTTGTTGTAGGTGTACTCGAAAGTTTAGCTATTCCCATGTTTACCTTCATTAGTCGCTCGGGTTTATATAAGTTTTACTTACTTCTGTTTAAGAGTCGTGTATCAAGATCGCAAGTCTCTTTTATTTTCACATGATGATAGGGTGGTAACAGTTGTAATAATAAAAAAAAAATTAAATCTCTGCATAAATGAACATTATGTGCTGTTAGTTGGTAAATCACGATCTAAAAACAGATCTACTCAATTAAATTTTTGTTTTTTGAATTATATAAAACCAGATTAGATTCTTATGTAATAAATTAGAAGATTTAAAAATATATATAGCAAATATTTTTAATTTTTCTGTGAAGTACTATGGAAATGAAATATTGAATGAGAATAAAAGAAAATTTTAAGTTGGGCAATATGTATGTCATACGTATTAGTACCTGTGTTGTGTCATATGACTAAATTGAGACTTAGAAATAAGAATAAAATGAATATTGTACTGAAAACTTAAACTATGATAATTTATTTATACTTTCCCTTATCTTTGTTGTTAACTTAAAAGTATAGTCAAAGTTGTTACATAGTGAGTTTTTGTCTTGACGCATTGTTTACTTCATAGTTTGTATAATATTTTAGTTTTGAACATTTGTAAGTCCTCACTGTTATCAAAGTAAAAAGTAAAAATTACTTAAATGAACCTTTACTGCCAACAACCATAAACTACTAGATCAATTATATTTCGATTAATAAAAATCTGTTGCCATACGCACTATTTTGTTAATTTTGATACATAACTATAGATTTGTTGAATCTTTACTGAAAAAAAAATTCGAACTTGAACTTATGGAGTTTTCACGAACACGAGAAATCTCAATCTTTCGAGAGGTAGTGGTGAACTGCAAAAAGCAACAACAATAATTGTATTATCTAGCTTTTGCCAATGATGCTGTCATTGACGAATTTAAACCATTTAGTATTTGGTCAGTATTGTTTAAAAATCTCTTTTCAGTTCAAAGTAATTATAAAAATGGTGAAAATGTGTACATAATGTACGAGAAATCGGGTTTCTTAAACATTGTAGTATAGATGTAGCTGAATATATTTACAGTACCTGAAGCCAGGTATTTACGTCAATCCATGAACTATTCTCTCTGCGATTAGAGTTCAAAGATACACGCGTAGTGCCCGTGACCATTCCAATGGAATTACAAGGAAATGTATACACTCAGCTTAGCGTTCGATTTCAATAGAATAATTTAACATTACGTTAACTACCGTATGCACTGGAGTTACTGAAAATCTTACTGAATATCTCAAATTGTGTACAACTTCAATATTGAAACCTTATGAGAAAGAAACGGCCATAAAATTAATATTTGTTTTAAACGACTGACTAATTCAAAAATATATTTCTATACCGTTGTAAAATGCGTAATGTCCTATATACTATAAAGAATTTTCTTCCCTTTCATAATTTGGGACTCATACTGTTATATATTGTTTTGTTCTTGGTTTGAAGCCTGTTTAAAAAGCAGACAGAAACCGCGTTTTTTGTGTCGGCAACGGCCTTTCTTAGAGGTTTCAAGTGTCTGGGGGTTTATCATAAGCCAGGGCTGGTATTAAGATATGGTTTAATTTGAGAAATCATCTAGTGAAGATTCCCAGGAAGTTCAAGACTTACCAAAAAACGCACTCAGACAGTCTTGACATTGAGGGGTCACGAGGCAGTAAAAATAATTTATCAAAAACTATTATCCGGGATATCGGCATACCAGTAATGGCCCACTGTGGGAAACCAGTTCCGTCCTGGGAGGGTACACGTGGTAAACCAAAGTTAGTATCAGGAGCTCAGGAGGCCTCCCGTAGGCCTCTAGCCAATCCGAGACTCAGAACCCTTGGTGTATGACACAGTAAGGGATACTCCGCCTCCTTTGAAGGGAAGCACCACCTTAGTATATGGACCAAAACGTAGTCAAAAACTCCTGAATCGAGTCCACAGTCCCGATCGGTGTAGATGATTCAGTCTTAGTACCGCTTTACGGTACTATCCCCCAGCTCTAATGTATATTTAGTAGTCTCCTATACATTAATACAGAAATAAATATTTAAGACGCTTGACAGATAAAATAGAAATTGTAAATGTCCACTGAGTGATATACTTGAACGATGCTCAGCTAAATTCCATGAATGGATATGCGCCATCATAGAATTTGCCCTTTTCTGTGTATAATCCACAGTTTAAAGTCTATAAAAGAAATATTTCTCGATATATCTTGCCACTTGATACATTCACAACTTAATCGGTTTCGTAGCAGTGTTTAAATAATAAAGGTTCCGATTAGTGTGGGACATTACTAGAGTGCGCTGCCCTGATATCATGTTTTGCCTTCAAATGTTAAAAATGAGTTTGAATTTATTTTTTGTTTTTATTATAGAATAATAAACACGTGTTAATATGTTGTATGTTAAAATAAATTAATGTATTTTGTTGTTTTCTCACCGCCATCTTGGTTACCTGTAATACCAAGTAAAGATATTTCTAACCCGTAGACAAATCACACGTGCCATGCACCATCATTGAACTTCTTAATACACCTAGAAACGAAGGTTCATGAAAAATTTCATGTCTATAGGTTAGATCGTTTTCGAGATATCGTACAGACAGAAATTAAATATTTAACTCCTTCGAAAGATAAGTTTCAATGACGAATACCCAAATATAATATACTTGATGCCGCAGATTTTCCAAGATTCAGACAAAATAATTTTTATTTCACATTAAAGTACTGCTTGATTCCCATCTGCGTAAACCACGTGAAGGGATTCTTTCAGTTTAAAAGAAAGAAGTTTCTTAAGTAAACTAATTACACCTTCACTGTAATTAGTGAAAGCAGTCCTTGGTTTCTGAATGCCAAGTCGGTCTGAGACACTTACCTTAATGATGTTCAGCTTGCATCTGAGGTTTACTGGTACAAGTGTCTCCGTGTTGTCTCTGCTCTCCTGATACTATTCTTGATAAATCTAGACCTGCTTTATTACACAAATACACTTATAAATGAAATGATTTAGGATCCTGCAGCCAAAGTTTGAAATTATTCTACTAAAACAAACCAATAGTTTGTCTATTACTCACTGTATATGTATGTTTCACTCAGTAAAGTAGTGTCTACTTCTTGGAGGCTAATTTAAAAAATTCCTTAAAATCTGCGACTCACACAGTCTAACATACTGCGCATTCCCAAGAGGAGATATTTGTTCGGCCTACTTAACATTATAAATAGCTCTTGACCTAGTTACTGATTTTTTAGTTAAATAAGAGGGAAACAGCAATTTCCCGTAAAATAATTGATTTTACTCTGAAATAATAATGACCAAAATATAACTTTGTTTTAAAAACTACTTCCTCCATATAAAGTAATGTACGTAATAACACTGTTTTCCTTCATCCCACTGCCTTAAAACACTTATGTACTTAATGAGGGGTATTATCTTTGCCTTCTAAATGAATGAAATCGTATTCTCTGATCAATTTCTACTGTACCTGAAAATTTATGTAGCTGTTAGAAGTAGACTTAATTTTGACTTCATTGCAAGTCTTTCAATCTCTCATCTTCTTTGTTGTGAGTGGCGTGTGGTGTAGTGCTGTTGGTCCTGTGAAATGACCTTGATTGGTTACATTGTTACGAATCTGGGCTTACAGGTATATGCGTACTTTTTACGTATTTAAGTCGCTGTGAAGTTTGACTCTAGTGAGTTTATTGACTCATATGTCAGTCTTTAACTATAGTAAAAGATTTGATTTTATTTTAAGGGAACCGAAACAGTTAGTAGCAGTCATTTTGCAATGCATAGTTAAATATTTTACTGTAACCTCCAATAAAGACCAAATTAAAAAAACATTTACGTTATGCTCAATACAGGTTTAGCAATATTATTTTTTAAATATTTTGGAATAATTCCAAGTATAATTTACTTTTTAATATAAAAGAAAGTTTTTAATTTATTAAAATAGTTCTCGTTTTATAAATAACCCGTGTGGTAAGTGAAATATGTAATAATATTCTTGTTTTTAGGTATCCATTGCACAAAAGAAACTATTTTAAATTTTTTATAATAAATACATTTTTTTAATAAATATAAAAACATTGTACATTATTTTAAAATTTTCCTATTTATAAGCAGCTTTTTTGACTCACCACTATGATTATATTTCCAATTTAATAGGTGTAGCACTAATAATCTTTGAGTTGTGAAAGGAACTATAACTATTGTATTAAATTAAAAGCTTTTTATATAAAAATAAGTAAAATATTATATTTAATTCTTCCAAAATATATTTTTTTAAATGACTAGGACCAGCATTGATCATAAATTCAAAGTTCTATTGACTTTTGTCTTTATCTGAGGTTATAGTAGAATATTTTATAATGCATTGCAGAATAATTGCAACAAACTGTATCGGCCCCTTTAAATTGTTTACATCTGAAGAGGAACAAGATATGCTGCAATTCTCGAAAAGTATTGTTCTATGTTTTTTTAAATATGACGATGGCATATGGCCTATTATCCTTAGGAATTATCCCCTGTCAATAATGAACCATAAACAAATAATTAACTTTCAAGTCACAGTAAATAAGATTTGGTACTGTTCTTTAGAATGCTGCAGAGTCCCAATGTATTCCTAAGGAACTTAGATAATTCTAACATATCTGGATTACGCCTTTAGTATGATATACCCATTAATATTCTGTCTGGGATGAGTGTGTATTGATGCGTGGGTGTACTGGATGAAGCCACTTAAAATTGTGTATAAGTGTGTAACTGATGCGTGTAATTTTTTCCGGCGAAGATTTGTACCTTTTACAGCTTTAAAACTTTACGTATTGTTTGTAAATGTTTTTGCGGAGGCCTTGCTGTTTTTAAGAAAAGACTTCAGAGCTGTTTTGGACATTTTTTTCTTCAACAGTTCCACCAGTTTTTGGTCAGGGCCGATTTGGCCTATAACAGAGGTATATAGACTAGTGGAAGCCTCTTGAAGATATGAAATAATTCACTTTACTGATATATGAATACAAGTAACAAATTAAAGAGCTTTATAAAAGCTCTTGTACTTCTAAACTTATACAGTGAATGCCAAACACCTTTAGGAAAACTGATGTTGCTTTGGTGACATGAATACCTTTCATGCACAGAAATTCTGCCAAGGCTTTACGAAACGAGAATTAGATGAATGGATGAATGGAAGCAGTGGGAACAAGCATCGAATTGTTGTACAACGCCCACTTGAGCGACAATACCGGCTCATTAATATCTCTGCGTTCCCAGGAAAGATGAATAAGTGTATACTCCCGGTTTTATGTATAATTTGTCGCCCAAACAAAGCATGGTAAAAAGAACCTGAAACAACCTGCAAGAATCCGCAAATAATCTTTTTGTATTTGACCTTTTTCTGTATTGATACAGTGGTAGGATAAGGAATTATTTATTATTAGTTACATTTGAACTTTCGAGCCCAAAATCAATATGGATTTCTTATTCAAGTAGTATCAGTAAATGTAACAGATGGACTTCTACTCCATAATTCGTCCGATAGTACAATACTTTTGACTTAATATAAATAAGGTAGAAGTACGGCAAGCTAAACGTTCGTAACAAGCTTCGCTGAGGTTACTTGCTAAATTTCTTCTCGAGAAGCTCTGCGGATAAACAGAGGGGCAGACAATCATACAAAAAAACAAGTTAATACAAAGATAACGTATCATAGAACTCATTCTGGTGTACATTGAATCTCATGCAAACTTTACAGTTTACGCATGAAATACGCTTCAACACATCTTGGCAGTTGATAAATGATTTGTTCATAAAATTGAGTTTTATATCAGTTTTAAAATCATAAATGTCTACACATTAAGTCAGTATAAAACGATGTGGGTTTTAAAAGGTTCGTGTTTGGATAGTTAGGATACGTGTTTGAATTTCTTATGTGAGTATAAAGATGTTTACAAATGTATGTGTTTTGTTATTTCCTCTTTGCAAACGAGCTTACACATTAATATCAGTGTAATAATTCGCTAACGCCCAGGCATACGTCATGGATTGATATACACCATCATTAAACTCCGTGTTCGTCATATGAAAATGAAGATTGTTGCACAATTTAAGGTCTTTTTACGGTCCTTAATCCAAGGTAAGGTCGTTTATAAGATATCGAACTTCACATTTTTTACATTTTAAGAAATGCAAACACAAAATAATACATCACAAATTCAACGGCCCCATCCCACAACCTTCAAAAACTTGCCATCATTTCAAATGTTTCATAATACATCGCTATGTGACTGATATACTCGAAACATATACAGGACGGTTCGACATATTCTAGAGGAAGCAACTTGTATCTGTATTTGTAACCCGATATGCATGTAGATACAATGGAGATAGATGATCAAAGCAATCCAAGCGTATCAGAATTGCAAACAGCTTGGTCAACACGTTATAATGTGTCGGTCACGTGACACCAGGTCACCTTTGGGCTATAAACTATACATCTGATGTTCATTGTATTTGTGCATCACATCTGAAATCTGCTGCTGTCACTTACGCATAATATATTTAGAAGTGTTAAACACATTTGCTGTGTAATCGCTTTAGTTCATTCTCTCCAGTTCGAATACCATTCAGGTATAACTTTATTATACCTCTAAATGCAGTCCGTTAGTGCACATTAAAGTGTCAAGTTTTTTATGTATTAACGAGTTTTTAAACCTGAAGAACAGGGGTACCCAACAATCTTCGAATCGTAGTGTTATACATTGTTATAACACATATTGAAATTAGAACGAAAAAGCGTTAGAAGTAAATGTATGAAATTCTATTATCCTTTCAAACTATCCATCATCAATAAAATACTTTAAGCAGAATCAATGACATTTCAGAAAGAACTATTAAAGAATGAATGGTATTCAGAATGAATGTTAATATTCTATGTAGTATTTTTAACATTTATGGTCGAGATGCTTCGAGTAAAGTGTTGAATAAAAGTCTAAGGAAATTGAGCATTAGCCATTACGAACCGAACATACCAAAGTTATAAAAATTAGGCACGTAGGAAATACGTAGTCTAAGCTTTTTATGTTTTTTAAGAGGTGTGTTTTTATTTTGCAAAGAAAGTGATAAATACTGATATTGTGATATAATGTTCATTATTACAGGAATCCAGATACTAACAGAACTACATAATTCTCATCTCTGCGATTAGTCTTGTTCTAAATTTATAACAGTTTTACTCTCTGTATAAGCCAAAATTAAATTGAGGCCGTCATTGAGACTATACAGTGTAAAAAGAAGTGTCAAAAAAGGGTTTTAGAGGATGTGCCAGCATAGCGAATGGCCCCGAAAGAACAAAAACATAATCACGCAAACTGGGTTTTAAACTTTTTCCACCTTGCTTCGATATAAGCTGTTTTGCATCTACGAAAATGTCATTGTTGCGAAGAGATCAGTCACCCTTTTAGGACCTGTTACTCAAGTATGTCCAGAAGTGTTTGATTACTCGTTTGGAATCCGTTACTAAAGTGGCTTTGACCAAATCGCGTTTGAGAAATGTCGTTGCAAATATAACAATGAGCTCAAGCTCTTGTTGATTTTTGGTATTGAAACCTGTTTTGGCTGTAATTCGACTCTTCCGTGGAGGATTTCAGCTGTATCACACATCCACCTTGGGACAGGATGGAAATTTTAAGGAAACACTTTTTGTCACAAAAGGTTACTCCAGTTTGCGAAACATCTTGTGTGACGAGTTAAATTTTTTACGTGTAATGAAAAAAGTATATAATTTAATTCCATTTTAAATGTATATGACTGTATATTTTACAATAACTTTAATATAACAATTTAACTTTAATATTTTTCTTTAAACTTTTAATTACTGAAAACAAATTAATATATTAGTTTCGCGTGCAAAGCATGTTTTTAAAATAAAATGAAAACATGTAAGGTTATAGTGATTTTAACCGAGTTTATTACATTGATATTTTATTAAAAACTGCAAACAAATATTCCGTAAAAAATAAATAATTTAATTTTGATATATATGAAAGCATAATAATAACTGTGGACACTTAACTATGGCTTACCTAACCTTACAGATATTTCTTCCAATGACAAAAGATAGGGTAATATTTGCAATAATTTGGCACTACCTATTTTAGTTACCAATAATTTCTTCACAGAATGCAATGTGTTTATGTCAGCAATGATTCAGACTTCGGTCCGAGCATTGAGAGTTGACTGCGTCTACGCAAAAAATAATTCGTGCCGTTGTTAATTACGTGGGAATGTTACCAATAAATGGATCAAGGCAAGGGTGGGGTGAAGATGAATGGGATAGTATTGGGGCTGACATTAACTAATGAATCGGTCTATAACACTTGTACAATGCAGCTGATTAATAACTCTACGTCATCCATCATTTGGAAATGTTAGGAGTAGAAGCCGATTCTGTACACAGCCCCCGCCTGACTGTAATGATGCTAAATATTAAATCATGGGGATCAAATAATTCAAAAGCTAAACGTTTTGTCCATCAAACCTCATAACATAAGTGTTTTAACCGATTTTAAATCTAAATCCTACACACGTTTAATCTTGTAAAATTGGGTAGTGAAATAGTATGTACATATATTTTTAATTTTTTTATATATTATTAACATTAACTGAAAGTTGTAATTTAAATAGATTAGTTGACTTATTTAAGATCTACTAGGGGATTCTGCAGGGATCTGCATTATCCACTTTTTGTTTCAAGTGTAGATTATAGACTTACTAAGAGATTATTCTAGCCTTAGAATTTACGGATGCGTTATATATTTGTGTGGATGGTTGTGAGTTGTGGGTACTGTGTATCTTTTCTTAAGAATTCAATGACAGTATGATGTAAAAGTAATGTTATGTTCCTTTATTCTATATTAAGCATCAATCCAATTTTGACTTATATTAAGATACAAAAATATCTAATTTACCTTATTAAGCAAGAATTTAATAAAAACTCGATGATTATATGATCTGTTTATATTAAAGGTGGATTGCAGATTTACAATCATCCTAAATTCCATAGCAATCTTTTATATGATCAGTCCTATATTTAGGAACTTTGAAGTAGGCCTTATATAATGTGTACACTATTTACATTAATGCAATTTGAGTAAATCTAAGCCTTTTGAGTTAATAAAATTTTAAAATTACCAAATCCAGAGTAACTTTAATGACATTACACTTTTAAATAACGTTTGCTGTGAGATAATTACAAAAAATCGTAACGTATTTATCGATTTAATGACACTAGTACGGCCGTTACTAAAGTGGCTTTGACCAAATCGCGTTTGAGAAATGTCGTTGCAAATATAACAATGAGCTCAAGCTCTTGTTGATTTTTGGTATTGAAACCTGTTTTGGCTGTAATTCGACTCTTCCGTGGAGGATTTCAGCTGTATCACACATCCACCTTGGGACAGGATGGAAATTTTAAGGAAACACTTTTTGTCACAAAAGGTTACTCCAGTTTGCGAAACATCTTGTGTGACGAGTTAAATTTTTTACGTGTAATGAAAAAAGTATATAATTTAATTCCATTTTAAATGTATATGACTGTATATTTTACAATAACTTTAATATAACAATTTAACTTTAATATTTTTCTTTAAACTTTTAATTACTGAAAACAAATTAATATATTAGTTTCGCGTGCAAAGCATGTTTTTAAAATAAAATGAAAACATGTAAGGTTATAGTGATTTTAACCGAGTTTATTACATTGATATTTTATTAAAAACTGCAAACAAATATTCCGTAAAAAATAAATAATTTAATTTTGATATATATGAAAGCATAATAATAACTGTGGACACTTAACTATGGCTTACCTAACCTTACAGATATTTCTTCCAATGACAAAAGATAGGGTAATATTTGCAATAATTTGGCACTACCTATTTTAGTTACCAATAATTTCTTCACAGAATGCAATGTGTTTATGTCAGCAATGATTCAGACTTCGGTCCGAGCATTGAGAGTTGACTGCGTCTACGCAAAAAAATAATTCGTGCCGTTGTTAATTACGTGGGAATGTTACCAATAAATGGATCAAGGCAAGGGTGGGGTGAAGATGAATGGGATAGTATTGGGGCTGACATTAACTAATGAATCGGTCTATAACACTTGTACAATGCAGCTGATTAATAACTCTACGTCATCCATCATTTGGAAATGTTAGGAGTAGAAGCCGATTCTGTACACAGCCCCCGCCTGACTGTAATGATGCTAAATATTAAATCATGGGGATCAAATAATTCAAAAGCTAAACGTTTTGTCCATCAAACCTCATAACACAAGTGTTTTAACCGATTTTAAATCTAAATCCTACACACGTTTAATCTTGTAAAATTGGGTAGTGAAATAGTATGTACATATATTTTTAATTTTTTTATATATTATTAACATTAACTGAAAGTTGTAATTTAAATAGATTAGTTGACTTATTTAAGATCTACTAGGGGATTCTGCAGGGATCTGCATTATCCACTTTTTGTTTCAAGTGTAGATTATAGACTTACTAAGAGATTATTCTAGCCTTAGAATTTACGGATGCGTTATATATTTGTGTGGATGGTTGTGAGTTGTGGGTACTGTGTATCTTTTCTTAAGAATTCAATGACAGTATGATGTAAAAGTAATGTTATGTTCCTTTATTCTATATTAAGCATCAATCCAATTTTGACTTATATTAAGATACAAAAATATCTAATTTACCTTATTAAGCAAGAATTTAATAAAAACTCGATGATTATATGATCTGTTTATATTAAAGGTGGATTGCAGATTTACAATCATCCTAAATTCCATAGCAATCTTTTATATGATCAGTCCTATATTTAGGAACTTTGAAGTAGGCCTTATATAATGTGTACACTATTTACATTAATGCAATTTGAGTAAATCTAAGCCTTTTGAGTTAATAAAATTTTAAAATTACCAAATCCAGAGTAACTTTAATGACATTACACTTTTAAATAACGTTTGCTGTGAGATAATTACAAAAAATCGTAACGTATTTATCGATTTAATGACACTAGTACGGCACCATCTCTTGAAAGCTAGAGACATCTCCTAATCCTCCATCGTCAAAACTATTTTTAGACGTTCTAGTTCTAAATCGTCAAGAATTAAAGGTTCTAAACACATCGGCTTACCACGTCCATAAGAATAATTTGATACTAATCATCATGATACTATCATTTGTAACTAATCAAAAGAAGTACCAAGGTTATAATATATTGAAACATTTAAAAAAATCGTTTTCTTGTAATATTAATTTTTTTTAATTAAGTAAACTCATAATATGTAAAAGTATACTGAAATATAGTAAAGTGGAGTAAAGTTTGTACGGAGTGAATAAAATTTCTTTCAGTGTGACAGAATACGTACTTCAGTTTAGGAACTCAACAGAGACAAGAATAATAGACTCCATTGTGAGGATTCCACCCCACCCACGGCACTTGGAGACTTTCCCGAGAATTAAACAAAGTGACTAAATAAATACAGTGCAAAGTTTTTTGTTCAGAAAGGAACTACTCCAACTGATAAACAATGGAGCCGTTTTCAAGAACTATATCAGTAACTTGATTCTTCGTTATATTTGCATCC
This sequence comes from Homalodisca vitripennis, assembly GCF_021130785.1. Lineage (NCBI taxonomy): Eukaryota > Metazoa > Arthropoda > Insecta > Hemiptera > Cicadellidae > Homalodisca > Homalodisca vitripennis. The sequence continues at coordinate 28,860 of NW_025776869.1, read as the reverse complement.
GAGTTGTTAAATAAGTTTCCTTGCTTGAAGGACCATTTTATGACCTATTTTGATAAAAGATGCATTTTAATCATTTAGATAAATTTCTTCAAGTATATTTTTATGTATAACGGGTGTTTAGAAACTCTTGTCGGATATTGTAGGAGATCGTTCTTATAGGTATAGTAGACTCATTTTTATACATAGTTGAATTTGTAACCTTTAGTATTCTGTCTGTATGTATATATTTGCCTTTATCAAAACATAATTTTCTTGAGAACACTTACATATACATGAACCAAATTTTTTATGGATTTTAAAAACAATATTAGTAATCTAAAAATAATTAATCAAAATTAATTAATAAGTGATTAGTCCCCAAGTCAAGTGTCAAGAGGGCTAACTTAGTCCTAATTTTACTTGGTAAAATAAGACAGTGTTTACCTTTGACTTTTAAATAATAAAAGTTTACTCACAGACACCAAATGTTAAAGTGGTACATGTTGTAGTGGTTGTGCAACACCAATTTTCATGCCAATACATTAAAGTGTTAGTTGGTTGCACTCAGATTTGTATTTGGTAACAAACTGAATTATTCTGCAATTTTCTGATTGCTATTATAATCAAACATAAAACCAATTAAACATTTTAACTAACGGTCAGTCATATCCTGTGGTACCACCATTGCGCTTAGAGTTTTATATTTAGAAATTAAGCTTCTTGGAAAATTACAGATCTAAAAATCAATTTCTTTTTGAGATATTGACAGACAGACAAATATAGAACTTTTCCAGCTTTACAAACACCCAGTCAATTACGAATATGGTGCTTATAGATGAACTTTTAATAGCCACATTCAAACTTCTACTGACTTCAGGCCTGTATTCTATTGACGTAGTTTAGGCTTATAAGTTATTCAATAAAGAGACTTCCGAATAAGTTCTGGCAATTGAATGTATTTCTATGAATGATTTTAAATTAGATATTACATTACTTTGCCTTGTCCAGTTTTAGAAAATGTTAATGTCTCCAAGTATCAACTGTCTCGAAACTTTGATGTTTTATTTTTCTGCAGCGGGCTTTATCTGTTTGTACGAGATCCTCGGTGCATTTTCTTGCAACAAAGTTTTATATATTCAGTCCTTTTATTTGATTTTATAAATGGGGCTATTGCTCTTTTACAAAGTTTTAATGGCATAATTTAGTTGCATTAATTATACGCGTTTTAAATTCTTTGTCATTCCATTTGTTCTAGAATAAGCGTTACCTAAGTAACACTAAGTAATTCATACTATAAGTATTATTTAATTAATATACGTACAGTACTCTGCCCTTGATCAGACGACGTTGATCCGATAATCTCAGATCAACCTTAATTGGTGAAGATTAAGACCTATTAATTTATATATAAAGAAACTTATCTAAAATCTGAAATAGAGGTTATTTTTAAAATATAACGAATAAATCAATGAAATAAAGATAAAATTGCATGATTTACGAGTGTTAAATTTTGATATCATCAAATTATAATGTTTATTGTCAAAATCCAAATTTTTAAGTAACAAGGTAAGGTATTTGTATTATAAAATTTAGAAGCAGTAGTAAAATCTACATTGTCTTTTCAACAGTTATAAATACATGGACACTATATGTAGATTACTGCAATAAAAATAAGCTTTTGCCTGTTTAATTTCTTGTAATATATGGACACAACATTATAAAACTTTATACCCTAGTACTTAAAACTATCTTGAGTGTTGGTAAGGTTAAATTTAGCAATTTTATTGTTATTTTTTATACATTTTCCGAAAGTGAAAGTTAATTAAAATTTATTATTATTGTAATTTTTTAAGTTTAATTATTTATTCATAAATATTGTATACCTTAATAATTGTATTCAGTTTTCTTGCATGGTGTTAATTATCTTTACTATATGCTACTGATGGTTATTGTATATTATACGAAACTTATTTTTTGTTCTAACTTATATTGCTTTACTTGTGTCCAAATCTTTTCACATTTTTACCATTTTCCTGTGTATTTATCGTTGTTAATGATTTGTTACTGATTTTCTCCAAAGCGTTGCTGTTTTATTATTTAATAATTTTTTTACCAGATAAATTATTTTTAAAAATCATTTCGTTATAACAGTAACTGTTCAGTACGGTTTGGATAAGCTGTTTGACCTGGCCTGCATTATAACAACTGAATGTAAATTTAAAGCTAGGTTTAAATGAGCAGTTGTAAACAACCTGAACCAGGCATATCAAAGATAACTCGGGTAAGTGAAAACAAGAATCAACGTTTGTTCCAGCATAAAACCAATGAATTGCAATAGATTTCATCAAAGGATGAACACTTTGAGACGTACTTTGTTTAGATAAAAAAACTGGCTCATTGTATATATATTTATTCCTCATTCGATTAGAAATTCCTCTTCCAAGTATCTTTCCTACTGTAATTTCGATGAGGTGAAGCAAAAGGTATAACGTGAGACACGAAATATCAGTACACATAACGTCGTTCTTGGATACCTCAACGTATTCATTTGCGCATGCTCAAAAAGTCTATAATTTTCGCCGGGAATCAGATTTCAAATTACGGTGCTTTATGGCTACCCCTAATTAAAGTGCAAACTGCGCCACAAGAAGTTTCTGTAACTAAGCGCGGGCAATCACTGTTTGTCTTTCCCGGGCAGTTGTAGTGTTACAGAGGCTAGCAGTCGATTACAGTCATGTAGGAGGTTACCTTACTCGAGCACATCTCATTACTCAATCAACTTGGATTATGGAAGTAGGGTCAATGCTGTTTCTTGTTACGGCAGAATTACTGAAGCATACATCACATTCTGATTGCTTATACTGCTTCCAGTAAACAGTATCTTAGCTCTTACGCTTACTCGTTCTTTGTCACAACTATTGTCAAAGTCTCCCAGTTTACACCGCGTCGATTAATATTATTAAACACACTATTATCTCTAGAAATATCTCGGCTTAGCTGTTGAGAGGCATCTTCGGTCTACAAATATAACTGCCTGTAAACAGATCCGCTTCTAAAGGTTAGTTGAATAGGAAGGAGCTATTTTGTGATTTGCCTTTGCTCCATATCGATCGCGGTATTTCAGCTACTCAGAGAGCAGGATTTTTGGAGATATGAGAGTTGGAGTTTTCTGATGCTCCCTAATATAAGTCACTTGTTAAAGTTAGATATTGGTTCTTTAAATCTCTTACTTGAGTTGAACTTGTCACACATAACAACGGTAAATAACTATAAATTTCTTTTTATCCTTACAAACCATTTATTTTGAATAATAATATATTATTTTATTAATTTATTTAATCCCAAAAAACAAAAGAGCTTCAAAGGCTCAAAATATTAACCAATGAGTACAGTCTATGTAAAACAAGGTAGGAGTACGTCATACCACGTGTGCCAGGCTTCGATAAGGCTGTTTGCAAAATGTAAAGTATATAGGTCATTTCATATATAAAATGTATTGTGGATAGACATAAAGACAATCATATAGAAAATACATTGTTAAAATAATAGTTACATTTCATCCTTTTTGGAATAATTGTCTCAATTATTGTTATTAGATTGAGACAACTGAGCAACTCGGGTATACACATAGGTCACTATTGCCTATGTAACCCGTTTCCTTAGAAAAACTTTTCACTGTGGAAGATAAGATAATGATTTACTAAAATAAATGTGTTTAGCTACTTCTATTATTTACTTTACAAATAAATATTGTAATGTGCATATTTTCTGTTCTGTATACATTTTAAATTCTTGTTGGAAATAAACTAATTGATTCATTCATCATCATAAATTCCCTCCGGAAGACAAAAGAGGAAATGTGTCAGTTTAGTAAGTGATGGCTTTCAATGATGCTCAGCCAAAATCCGTGGATGGGCGGATGTGCACAATAATAAAACTTATTTTTTTATGTATAAATTGTATAAATAGAGTTTCATACAACATATAAAGTCTACAAATAAACAAATTGTCAAAAAACCTTATGAATAGTAATACTTTAAACACGTGTTACAATTAAAGTCACAGTAAAGTGTCATATGAAAGTACTCTGTTAACAACTTTATTTATCCACCAACTGTCTCGATTTCATCATAGTTACCTAAAAGACCAATATTACAATGTTTGTTTACGTTCAGCCAAGTCCCATACACTGACGTCGAACTCTATGCCACGTATCGAAATCAACCTCATACAAAAATTCAAGTCTATATGTCAGTTCGATCTCCAGGTATCGTGCGGGAGACAAAAATAACATTTCTTTACAGCTCCTTCAGTGATCGCTTACGCTCAGTGATCAATCAAGGATCTAATCCAGCACTGCTATTGAATTACGCTGTTGTCACACTTTTAATACATTATGAAGTATGTCAGCGTTGAATACAGTTTATCCATAGGTTTAAAGGTTAATTGGAATATAATTTAAAATGTCGACTTTAAATTCTGCGCCATCGTAATAAGTCACTTCTGCATCATTACATAAGTGCAAAAGCCACCGGTACTGGAAACGTATAAAGCAGTTACAATCAAAGTTTTGTTAAATTGAAACCACTCCAAGCACCACTTTTGACATGTTCCTGTCAAAGGTAAACTGTGTCTGACTTCCGACTGATTGCACTCAGCTTGGAGCAAATAAGGCAAGACTGTTTACGCTTATTAAAACATCATTTATATATTCCACGCCCACCACATTAAAATCGGGAAATTTCAGGATCAGTAAAGGTTACTTATTCAACGAATCCGAGCAAATCATTAACTGTTTTCCAAGTAATGTTTAAAGTTAGCTGTATTTTAGAGTTTGTAAACTTGATAGTCAGTCGGATTATACTTTTTATATCATCAAGTCCATACAGAGTTTCTCTGTTTATTTTAACATAACGTTTAATAATTATTTCTTATTTTCGTATGAAATACGAAATAAGAAATCATGAAAGCAAGAAAAATACAGAATAAATAAAATTGTAAACAATTTGAGTATGACCATTTGACATTTTACTCTGTCGCTCACTTAGAATTAAACGAAATATAAAAGTTTTATATTTAGCGAAGCCTGCTTCGAGGATCGTGATGTGGACTATTACTACCTTATATATATATATATATTTATATATATATAAGGTAGCGAAATTTGCGTTCTTTAGATTAAGTTGTTTTTTTATGTTCTTACATTATTCACTTTTAGCTGTTCTTTTAATTTATCATCGTGTAACTACCATAAAAAAGATAAAATAATCGTTTTATTTTATTCAATGATGTTAGTTGTGGGACTGGTTCTGATTGGATACATATAAATAATATATGCTTGAGGAAAAACGTATACTTTTTTATAAAAGAAGTCATCTGAAATAACAACTAGATCATCTACATTAAAGACGTTTCCAATGACAGGCCATGAAGTATGCAGTATCAATGTATTCTACAGCCAAGCAGTGGACTGGATACAATATATTCTGCCAATATCTTCATCCATAACGTAAAAGAAATATTTCAGTTGATTTACGTGTTTGTTTTATTTCCATATGATTTTTAATCACGGTATTTATTAGTTTTAAAATAAATGTATAAGTAGATTTAAATTAAGCATTTTAAATTGTGTATTGAAAAGGTTTGTTTGTTTTATAAATATAACATGTTTTGTAAGTCTGAATTTTGATACTGGCAAGTACATAATGATAACTGTATTTCAAATGTTCAGAGTATGGTTTACCCAGAAAAAATATTACATAGTGATATGGCAAATATCTTATAGCATTCTTCCCTACAAAAATCGCTGCTTCAAAAATATATACTTCTGTACATCGATGCAAACATAAAATTCCCTTACTTACAAACTTACGAGTAAGCTCTGTATCATAAGTCAAAAGATTGTCTTCTATGAACAGCAGCCGATAGGAGATATATTCCTATACTGAAGTGTACGTAAAATCTGCTGCGTTATAGAGTGATCTTTATACGATGTCAAAGCTTTTAGATTGGGTAAGTTTCAATGTACAGGTATGCCAGACTACATATCAACAACAGTAGCAACAAGCTTCACTGAAGCTGCTCACAAACTTTGAAGTCCATAGTTAATTTCATTATGCTATGTGTGTTACTATTCCACTGGTAAAAATGTCATATGATTGTACTCAATTTGTTTACAGATTTATCTATATTGATATTTCCTCTTTTCCATGATGGTTACCCACAAGCCGAATGTAATAATGTTTCCTAACACTCTGATAAACCCATAAAATGACATACGCCATCAAGAAACTCAGTGTTGACAATATATATTAATTTTATTATACAAGCAAAAGCTTTTCACTCATAAAAATATGTCGAACAAAGGGAGTAGGCCTACAGATATAAAAATATACATTTTTGTTATAATTATTTAACTTTTTGATGTTTATACATAGAGACCACTAAAGTAGTTTAAGAACTCACGAGGGAACCTTCTATGGAAATCAGTACAAAGTGAATACTGCCGGAAGGAACTGATCAATGTGAGCGTGGTGATTAGAGACTCAAGTTATCTGTCCCTCCACACCTTATCCCTTAGAGTAAAGTGGGACACAAAGAGCAGAAAACACACATCAATTTCAGGCACTTTTGACCACATAAAAAATCTATGCAAATGAATTTACAACATTGAAAGCTATGTCTGAATTGTGTGCCAGCACCTATACAATGATAGCCTGTTACGGGATAGATACAATCTTAAGGCATTTGTTTTGTTTTTTACGATCAGTACAAGGCATCTGGCGTTTTAAAATAATCTATTTTTCTAATAATTGAAAGGAGAGTTTTTCCATAGTTTTAATTAGTACTATAGAGATTTTAAATGCTTATTCAATAGTGGAAATGTTCTAAGATTTCAGGGGCTCATATATTTTACCGAAATAATTACCAAATTATTAAGAGTGACGTATTGTAAATCATTAGTAAAAGTTAGTTTACGATAATATCGAGTACAAAATTTATATTTATTAAACATTTTAAATAGATTAAAATTAATACAAAATCCTAATGCTGCAACTTTTAAACCGAACTTGCAATTTTTTAATAAATAAAGGCTCAAAACTCACTAAAAATTCGTTTGCTTCCTATAATAGGACGTATCACAAAGGGTGATTTTTAATTAAAGCTTTTTATTAGTTGGGCTTCTTCCTACATGGTTTATTCCAGAAAATTCCAAAATACTCATATTCATCTTCACTTGTATCACTCTGAGTACACATATTTTGATTATAATATAAAGATTGAGATAATATAACATATTATTGAGATATAAAACCATTGCGATTTTTTAATCTTGAATGTTAAAGTAATTTCATACTTAAACTTAAACTTTCATACTTAATATTTTCTTACTTAACAATCCACTACGAAAAATGCCGAAATAGCTTGAAATAATGTGAACATAGCAAATGTGTCGTTTCGTAGATTACAGAGGTGATAGTTATCAGATGACGCGTCCGAACTGTACATAAATGTTGTTTGTTGCCTCTTAAATAATGTATCACAAAGAATGATTTTAATTGAATAGTTTGATTTCTAGTGCATGATCCTTCAAGATTCATTCCAAAATACGAAATACATATATTCCTCTTCAATTATATCAATCCAAATTGAAATATAAACATTCTGCTTTTTGAGACAAAAACCCATTAAAATTGTGAAAAGCTTAGTGAAAGAAGAATTTCAAAAGTGCTAACCATTTTACTAAATCTTAGGGACAGAACATTTTCAGACTTAATATTTCCATCAATAAATGCAATTTCGACATAACAATGTCAAAATTGCTTTGAGATACACGAATATAGCAAGGTCTGTGTTGTGTCGTAGATTACCGCAGACTATAACAGAGGCGGTAGTTATCAGATGACGCTTCATTAACATTGTTGCGGTTATCTGCATGGCGCACACTGTGATTGAATTTCTCCCTCCACAATATTATTTAGTTTTAAAACCAATTTCCGTCTGTATCAGTTATTGTGTTTGTTATCTGTTACGGGACCATTGCACCTGAACGTTTCCATTTAAATTCTGTTATCTACTTAATATTTTCTACGTCAAATAATTATCTATTACAATAATATGGTGTGTCTCTTAATGCCATAAAATTGGAGTAAGGTATATATTTGGTATAAACTTAAATTACAATCCTAAAAAATTTGAAGGATGCATTCGAAATCTTAATTATTTTTAAGATAGAAACTTTTATGAGGCGTAAATACATGTTTATAGTACTTTAAGATAATAATTAAAACAATAAATTAAGATGATATTATTAAATTTAAAAAAAGGAACGCAATTAACTGCTCTATTATGACATCATGGTCAAACATAATACATTAGAAAAGACCACTGTTAATTATGATGTATGTCAGGTTTCGCAACCGCGGATGTTGGTTTGGTATCAATTGACAACTTAGATAATCAAACTTCATATGAGGATTATTGCATTTAAACTGTAGACAAAATTCATGATATATAACGGTTTCTTAGAATTATGAGCAATGTCATTATTTACTATGATGGATATATGAAAGGCGATTGGTATGCAAATGTTTTCGAAGATGAAAGGCGATTGGTATGCAAATGTTTTCGAAGATACATAAGTGTGCCTTTGGGAGAATAATTTTGTTTCGAAATTATCATATAAAATAATTTACATAGTTAAATTCTTTAAAAATACGAATTATTTTACTTGAGAGCATTTATTTTAGTTGCTCTTAATTATTTACAACTTGATCAAAAGTTGCCTAAACACCAATAAATATTATTATCAGCTAATGCGATGGTGATGCCAAAACTGTCCGTAATTGTTACTCTCTATGTATTTGACCCGGTAGGAAAGCTCAACCACAGTAATCACCGAGTCTGCACTTACAAGACAGGCAACACCTGGCAGAGCGCTTTGGAACAGCAAAACTGCCTTACAGCAAGTTCCTCATGATTAGGGTCAGCGCAACCATTGCCTACAAACCACATCAAAAATAGTGCTCTGTAGTATAGAGGTGCCGTGCTCGTCCGGTAAGTGAAAGTTCGAGGCACGTGGCACGAAGGAAATTAATTGTTTTATTTTTTTTAAATAAAAATTATACTATAGCCAGTGGCAGAAAGAGTAAAAAGATGGTACATACTCGAAACGAAATGGCTCTCTGAGGTATTGGGAGCATACTCACTAGACAAGGAAGTAAGTCAGGTTCGAGCAGGGGAATAAGTACTTTTACATTAACCTGTATTAATTTACATTAGACTGTTGCATTTTGCAAAATATAATTATAGTATATCTGTATACGTTACTCTTTGTTTCAATATTTTTTTATGTTGGAAGTATTGTGAAGGAAACATAATATTTAAAAACATTGTTTAGTGGTACAAGTAATTAATAAAATTAAGTTTCAAGATCAACAATCTGATCTTTTTCTCACTTGTATAAATAACGAACAAATAATTACAATCTGAGTTAAAAGAAGCAAATCGTTTCAGAGTGTTGTCAGTAATCACAACAAACACGTATGTCCACGTATCTCTAAAATATACACTAAATAAATACCGTTATTATCGAAACCTTATTAATGAATAAAGGGCACAAAAGGTCTGAACTGATTGACCGACTTCTGAACACTAACCAGAGGCCAATAGTGATAGGCTTTTTTACGGCAGAAACAAAATGGCGACAAATCAGGAGACGGGCCTTTTTGTTGGTTTAATCTAGACGAAATTTTTATTGATTTACTTATAACCTAGATTGTAATTATTTACTAAATTAGTTATCCACCTTATAAAGAGCTCAGATTGTAGATCCCAAAAAACCTATTCTTGTTACCAACATAATATTAAACATATACCAATTAAGTATTATTAGTTTTACCAATGAATAATGGTAATATCCGAAAAGTGTCGTGCAACATAAATACTAAGCTAAAACTGTGTATATATTATAGAGCTAAAAGGTTCTGATAACTACACAACACTGTACATAGAATACGTTGTCTCTTGTTTCTGATATCATAGTTGGAAACTGTGATAAGTGCATTGTAATATGTAGCGGAATAAAGACAAACCATGCAAGTTTTCAAGTATTTAGCTCATTGCATCCACGAGTGTGAAACGGAATCGTTAAATTTTGTATCCACTGCGTTGCTATAATTCTTAAGATAGAATATAAGCACTGCTATGTTTAGTACGTTATGTATTGGAATTTCTGATAATATTCTGAAATTACTAAAGAACTAATTTACATTGATGTAACTAATTTTTTACATTTTCATTATAAACATGTTGCAAAAAATCTATCAGATAGTGAATGTAAATATACAAAATAAAGTATACTCGATCCTGTATGTTTTAAAAGTCATGAAAACAACGATATGATGACTACCTTATAAATGCACTATTACTTTCACATTTCCACCAAATGTTTATTAGACAATAATCCGACCTAGAAACGATCCTGTGGCCCAGATATCGCTTATGACTCTACTACATTAACACCTGATTGCTCATGGAACATAACAATTACCATAAAAGTTTATTGCTCTGGTCCTAGCCAAGGTATGCCTATCATTAGATTAAAGACATTAAACCATGACTAAAGAATGGAAATTTAATCACAAGGCTTTAATATAGAAAAAGAATACGTTGTACATATAGAAGAATACTTTATGTAACAGTCTCAACATTTAAAATATAACACTGCAATATTGCCCAGTAACATTATCTTGTCGTCTCTTTACACTGCTTTTCTGCTGATCGCCATTTCCTCTACTTTATTGATTATCTCCAGTTGCTTTCTCGTGCTCCTTGAGTATTTGCGACTTGTCTATTATTCCTATTTGATTAATTTTAGACAAGTATCGGTGAATAGGCTAATAACAGAGCTAATGGAACAAGATTATTTATTTTTTATACTTTGCAAAAAATTATATTTGATGGATGAACATTTCTTTCGTTCAAAAAAGAGACCGGTCCACTTTTAAACCTTGTTTTGTTCGTCTTCATGGGACAGCAGCCTGTGCGAGGATCATATCAAACAGAATAAGGGTGAGAGTCGGTACAATGCAAGAGTGACGTTACCGATAAGAAAACAAATAGCGATGCTCACAGACAAGATTTGAACCTGTGCTATTTCTGACTCAGGTCCAGAATCCAGAATACAGAGTCTTAGATCGCTCGGCTGACAGCGTTCTTGAACGGATTATTTTCATTGGTTCATAACTCTATTTAACATTACCTAATTGGTAGTTTTTTTATATTATATAGATTTAAAAATTCCTGTATACTACCAACCAATTTTTTGAGAATAGCTGGTTTTGAATTAATTTACACAAAATTGTATTCCAAATTGGGAAGAATAAATAGCAATGAAGTTTCGTAAAGACTATTCATATAAACTAAGAACAGTTTTTCATACTAGACTACTTTATATCATAGCAGCAGTTATTTTTAAATCCACACTTTTTAATAATATTGTATTTTAAAATATGTTTCGTAAACGTAATAATTTTGCGGGCTCCCGTAAGCCCGGATACGACGAAGCCACTCAATGGTCGGTGGTCCAGGGCAGAAACCAAAACACAGAAACGCTAATCGAGTCCAAATAGATGGCACTCCTACAAATAAGTACAGGAATGCAAATATTTCACCCTTCCAGGACCAAATAGGCTGTAATTAATTTTTTATAAGTGTGTTTGAGATTATAAAATATTATTTTAATATTGTCTTTAAAAACAGTCTGACTCGAACTATGACACATACCACCACCTATAGAAGAGGTGGGAGTCTACCACGTGTTGAGTAACAACCTCCGCGAATGTTGCACATACCATGCCAAATCTATAGGTTACTTCTTTCTCCAGATGGTTCAACATGCAATTTCTTACAACTCATTCTTATCTATTTGGAAGTAAAGTTTTATACAAAGTTATGAACCTACATATGATCTTTATATACATAATATATGGTTATATATTTTTTAATTTATTCAGAAAAAATGTCAATCTTAGATGTGTTAAATCGTTTGAAAATAAAAAAAATATACACCTTTATGCGTCCTGACTGATGATATAATTAAACCAAATTACCCATACCAATACAGTAACAATATAAGTAAACAATATGAGGTTTGATATTGTTCGTATGGGAAAATATCTAAGGTTATTAAACAACAGCCACTCTTAATCATAGTTTTATAAAACATATGGATTACATACGATACAAGAGACGCCCATGCTGAAGGGTCTAATATCTGCGCCTTACATAAGGTAAAAATGAGTAACAGACTTGAATAGACAAGCAATTGTTGATTAATTGTGGCGTGTTGTGTGAACTGACAATGACAAATGGATTGTATCAAACTTCACAGCCCTTGTAACCCTTGTTTAGTCTGAGATCTGTACCTTACCTGAAGCAAAAAACGAGTAACAGACTTGGATAGACAAGCAATTGTTGAGTAATTGAGGTGTGTTGTGTGAACTGACAATGACAAATGGATTGTATCAAACCTCACAGCCCTTATAACCCTTGTTTAGTCTGAGATCTGTACCTTACCTGAAGCAAAAAACGAGTAACAGACTTGGCTTAGACAAGCAATTGTTGAGTAATTGAGGCGTGTTGTGAGGACTGACAAATTGATTGTATTAAACCCGACAGCCCCTGTAACCCTTGCTTAACGATTCACGTGATTCATAAATCTTTTTGTGTTGCATGAAATTTAATTTCTGAAAGGATTGATATAGATTGCAATTTTATATTAAGATGAGTAATAGATTATTGGTTTGGCTTGGAACCACAGCGAAGCCGGTTACAACACGTATTGTTGTAATTTGTAAGTTTTAATTTATTATGAAAATAAACGGTACTATCATCATAATGTTTAGCTTCTTCAAACATGGTTTCACATTTATTACAAGTTCAGTACTCCACAGTTATTCTACATATATACTGTATTATAATGTAGGGGTAGACATCAGTCGTTAAAGGCGGTAATAAACTGTTCTTGTGCCTATGACCGGTACGAAGGATTAACTAGTGTGATATTAATAATTTTAACAGGCTTATGTAATGTGGTAAAATGTAACCCTTTTATTCCTTTTATTTTACTTATTTTCTTTAATATTTTTTGTAACAATTCCATCGCTCCCGACGAAGAGAACACTTTTCAATCCTTGAAACATTGTTTATACATATAACAAAGGAAAATGTCCGAAACCATATTAGAAGATTTGTGTTACGAAGCTGGTAATAAATTACAGCCAAGTATAAACAATAACCATTATTAGCAAATAAAATATATTTACAAAAATGTACGATTATTCCTGGCACCTTACAAGTATTGAACTAAACTGTATCCATACCCGTAAATATACTGTATTATACATTTATTTCAGCATGATAAGATTATGTACTTTAAAGATAATTTCCGTAGTGTTATATACTAATCTTTTTATCACTCCTGAGAAGCTAGCAGTATGTTTCACTTTTAATACTCGCTCAGTGACTGAACATTTAATATACTACAGGAAACTGTGTTTTCTCTGCAGAGATATTTTTATCTGCTAACGTATTTTCCCATCAGCAATATACATTATATTGAAATAGTGAATGTAACAGGACGTTTTGTTAAAGATCTTGTAATGTTGTTTATACTGCCAATGTTATCTATCTATATTAGCATTTCTTCAATTTGTGCAACAATATTATTAATTTAAACTATTATTTTTATATGCATATTTGATATGAATCAAAACCTCATACAGTTTAAATGTGCTATTTGTTGATTTGAAGTACATTCGAGTATAAAGTTCTGTCCTACGGGCTTCTAAATGTAAATTTCAATCTTATGAGAGTATTTTTTTCTTAGTTTAGAACAGCTGATTAATAAAACACGTGTTACTCAGGTACACATTCTCAATCCGCTAACTTACTTTATACCAGTTGACTGGTTAAAAACCTAGTAACTATAGTAAATTCACCTTATTCTTATAATATCCACAAATCAAAGTGATATCACTTGATCCTTATAATATCTGCTAAGTAACGTTACATTAACCTGAGTCTAATAACATCTATTAACCAAAGTAATATCATCTGACTCATAACATCTACTTACTTTCGTAATCTCATCTAATTGTCATACCATACACTAACTAACACAATATCAGCGGAACGTTATAAAATCCTCTAACTAATTTACGGTAATATCATCTATTTATAAAAAATCACAAACCAATTTAGTATTAGCTGATTGTTTATAACATCCACTTACTACCGTAATATCATCTCGTTGTTTATAATATCTAGTAAAAAATTTAATATTACCTAATTGTTGTAAAAACCCACTAACCAATGTAACATATATTGATTATTATTACAACCAATAAACAATGTAATATTATTTATGGTTTGTAATGTCCACTGACCAATGTAATATCACCTGATTGGTTATAACATATACTAATCAATGTACAGTAATATTACCTTAACAGTGTAATCCACTAACCTACTAAATCTCAGCTTACTTATAATATCCATTTTCCAACGGAATAACAAATTTTCCTTTATGACCGTTTACACTCTTTTGTTTTGAACTTTTATTGCGCAATATTAATTACGCAAAAATGATCAAACAAATACGGTTGTAGGACAATGTTAGAAACTAAAATGCTTTTATTTATGCCAATAAACGTAAAATTTAATTCCAAGAAATAAGCTTTGTTCAATAATTTCTAAATTATTCGGGCCATTTAATCTAATTGCACGTAAATATTCTATTCTATTTATATTTCTATAATTAAATCCTTATTAAGGAGAGTAAGAATTTTCGGTTACTTGCAGCAGAAATGTGGCTTACTATCTGTTAGATCATACACTGCTTAATGGATGATAAGCATAGGTCAAAACATTGTTTTCAATACCATCGCTAATGAGTATCGACAAACACACACACACACACACACACACACACACACAACACACACACACACACACACACACACACACACACACAATTGTTGAGATGGCTTAAGTCTGTGACTATCAGAAAATCTGCTGATTGAAAAATTCAATTTAAAAAATAGGTTTTAAACGTTTACGTTTTGTTGCATTAACCAGTTACGTCTTGTCTGGCAATACAAAAATTCTAGGCCATTTTGTGCTTATCATAAACTTATTACTTACACAGATAAACACATGGAGTAGCATATATAACAGCTTTCCTTATGTAATATTCTTTGTTTACAACGTATTACTAACAATGGATAGTTTGCAAAGTTAACAGGATATCGAACATATGCCACCCGCAAGCAGTTCTTTCTAGAGAAGATTACTTTTTAACTGTTGTGTGTTGTATTTTGTGTTATTACTATTGTATCTACCGTTATTATTTAATTTTATATTAATATTGTTATAAATTAAAATGTTTCAAATAGAATTGTGGTATCATTGATGTTGAATTATTATAATCTTACTAACGATATTTAATCTTAAAATCCGTGTTAACTGAAAAGCAAATTAAAAATAAGTTATAAAAAAGAATCATTTTCATACATACAAGTAGATATGAATATGAGGGTTCTAGGACACTTTTGGGACAGTCAGAAAATCAATGTAAAATACTGTCCATTGAACCATAAACAAATCTGAGAAATCACGAATGTTAAATAACCGAATCTATAGCTGTTTTACTGTTCATTGTAGGCTTCTACATTTATAAGCTGTTTTAATGAAAAAATCCAGAAATCTTAATGAAAAATCTATAAACGGAAAAAATGAAATTTGCTAACAATCACTCGAGAAGTCGGGGAGAATGTGAGTAAAACCGCATTCTTTTCACGAGGTTCTTCATTTACTTTCTCCAAATGTACTATAAAATCATCAAAGATTTCAGGTTTAAAATCGTAGTCAAATTCAATGTCCAAATAGTGAAAGATTATAGGTAAAATCTTCTCATAATAAACGCGTGTATTTAAACCTACAAACCTAATGTATTCTTTGAAAAGGAAAATAATTTTTTCAACGGTTCCATGAGATAAGTAAAAATTTTTATTCTGTTTTCTAAATTCTGTAACAAATTTTGTTTGTTTTTTACCTCCATATTGCAATTTTGTAAGCAGATTATTCAAATGTGTTAGTTTATTTCGAAATTTCTTAGGTTTAGGTCTTTCATACAAAATTAAATTACAATCTCTACAAACTAATCTTTTATCAACAATTTCTCCTCTATTATAACACTTGTAACAGTTGGCATTATACTCTTCCATTTTTACAAAAAGAATAAATGGAAGGTATGGAACTAACTCTGCCGAGATATAAATTTTTCAGCGCAAATGTTTATGTTTATATTTCAACTACCGAGATAAAAAGAAATGATTTTATTTTATTATTTAACTATTTAGGATATTTTGTCTATGATTACAAAGATTATTCCGGAAGAAATCGTGATTTTTCATCAGCGAAAGAGTATATTTTTAAAGTTTTAGAAGGAATGAAAGAGAACAATATGAACATCATTAACTACTGAATTTCTCTAATATCGTTCTTAATCACATCATAGGCTAAAAATTTCTCAGAAACCACAACCACATAACAAATCGCGTTTGTAACAGCATTTTGAAAATCCATATTGATAATTATATCGTTCTTTGAACCAGAAATATTTGTCAAACTCTTTGTTGTATCAATGACATAAATAGGTCTATTCGCTAAAAATTCTTTAGGATTATAATACATTTCCATATTTTTGTAGTAAACTTTCTTAAAATCTTGATACATCTGATACATGATTCTGAAAAGACCTCCTGAAATGTTTAAATTTTGTAATTCATCTGGATAATAAGAACCGTTCAATTTTACTCTGATATTTTTTACATTCAAACTATCAAACTTTGAAGGATTTTTCTCTTGATTATTCTGTCTATCTGTTTGAAAACCTATAATAACAAACTTAGGATTGAAGATATTTCTATAAATATTTGTGATATCGAACGAATAAGTTGTTCCGGAAATACCTTTTTGCTCAATACATTGCCAATCTAGAAAATTAAACACAATGTTTTGAGATTTTGTAATTTCATCAATCAACTGAATTTTACTCGTGGTTTTGTAATAAATCATCGGAACTCTAATGAAAAACTCGTTAATTGTAATTTTGCCATCAACAGGCATAACATTTCCAGTTGCAGTCTTCAGAATCACATCATCGTCTTCAGCTCTTATGAAACTAATGTAAAATCCACCTTTATAGATTGGAAAATTTACATTTTCAAAGAATCCTAAGCCGAAATGTGCTAAATCACCGACCGCTTCAAATTGTCCAAATTTAAAAAGTTGATTCAAAACTGTTTGAAAATACATCACTTTTTGAATACGAAATAGTTCCTTTAATAGTGCTTAACTGACCACAGTTTTCGACTTCTTCTATCAATTTATTGTGTTTTCTTACTTCAATCTTAGAAAATAAAAACGGTATCAAATTATCGATTAATCTAACATTATCAGTTCCAAGATATGCTTGACCATCTTGTTTTGTTAAAGTTCCAGAAATATAAAACTGGAAGTTAGACGAGCAAAAGTTATCTCCAAAATCAATATTAAACTCAGTTCTTTTATTCGGTTCATTCAAATGTTGTTTACTAATTGGATAGAAATTTTTAAACTCCGCCCTTTCAATATCACTAGCATATTTTCTGTAGTCCGCCATTTAATAAGACAAATTTTAAACATCATGTATAAGAAAGATATCATTTTTTCATCGATCTAATGTACGTTTTTATAAGAAAAGATATAAATTTTAGTCATTTTTAATGATCTACTTCGTCATATTCGGGATTCTCTTCCTTAAAATTTTGCGATCTCGGTCACATATTTCAATAAAATTTGCACAGGATAGTAACCGCTATCTATAATATTGTTCCAATCAACTGTATCTTTATTTTCATCCAAAAATTTTATACTCAAGTGTTGATAGAGACAAAGAACAGACATATGATCTTTTAATTGATAATGTATATTTTCTTGAATGAACTCTGGGGACAGATTTTGATATTTAGCAATGTTATACCAATTCAATTTGTTTACGTATAATCTCATCATATCTTCGGATAATTCATATTTTTGAGAAATATCATCCCAATGTTCTTTTTTCAAATCTCTTTTCGTGTTGCATTATAAAAAGATCGAAAGCACTGTAATGTCCCGCTATCTCTATTTATTAAGAAAAAATTTCAAGTTTTTATAAATTGACTCTTTTTTGCGTTACATTCAGCACATTTTCCAGAAATTCTCTTAACTCCATTGATATTTGCATAGTATTTTATATCATTTGTTTCAGTTTTTGCCTTACACCTCACACAGTATATGAGCGCCATTTATATAAGGAAATTTTATCATCCATAAAATCCTACATGAAGACCTATATCTTCCAGATCTTCCTCGAACTTATTAATTTTTTCTTCTAATTTTTGAAATTTGACAGCATTAGAATCATTGTATTCAACAAATTTATGACCAATATTCTCAAAAGTTTTCGTAGCATCTAAACTAAACTTATCAAAAGACTCTTTAAAATTAGTAAGTTTTTCATTAATTTCACCAACTTCGTCTACTGATCTTCTATTTCTGGCTTCTAACTTGTCATAGACTTCTGTTGTAAAATCTTTAACATGCTGTTTATGATTCTCATAATTTTGTTTTAGTTCATTAAACATTTTAATAGGATCTTCTAATTGAATCATTACAACAACATCAAATGGATTAATTCCTTTACTAACACTGCTAATTCTTTTTCCTTTAAAATCTAAGGCATTTTTAACATTCGGATCATGTAAATCAACAATATCGATGTTTTCTGATAATTTTAGAGGTTTTAAAATTTGTTCTTTAACAACAACATCATGTTTGTCAATACCAGGTCGAACACCGACAATTCTTTTTTTATTAGCCAAACTAACATAATTCTTTTCAACTTTGATCGCTTCAGTAATTTTATCAGCTTTATCGATATGAGACATTAAATTGGTAAATAATTTTTTTACACCATCATCAACTTCATTTTCCAATGTTTTTATTTTATCAGCAACTTCATTTGAACTCATGAAATTTGCAAGTTTGTTATCATATTCTGCTTTAAAATCATCAATCTCGACTGCAAACATATCTGAATCTGGAAGGTTTTGTAATAAATTTTCTAACTTGTTATCAAACTCATTTCTCAAACTATCAAAATTCAAACTATTATCTACATTTTGAATAATTTGTGTTCCAAATACGTCAAAAATATTTTGTGAATCCATATTTATTAAGTAATAATTTGTTAACAACTTCTTTAAAATCTTTACCAGTACTCAGTTCATTCAAAACAAAAACACATAAATGACCACAAATTGGGGGATCTTTATAGTCTTGAATCTGAGAATCATTGTAGTAGACGCTTGATTTTTTCAAATATTTAATCAATTCTATAGGTGGTTTGTCCTCAATTCTTCCATACGAATCAAAATAACATGCATTCTTATCATTTTTATAATAACAAATCCAATGCGTTCCACTTCCCATAATCGAGTCTAAATTCACAATTCCACATTCAAATTTCTTAACTTTTTCAGGTAATGTATCTCTCATGAAGATTCCTCTAAAATGTTTAATATTTTTGCAGATTTCTTCCAATTCCCCGAATGTTAAAGGTTTGATTTCAAATTTTTTTTAATGTTTGATTTCACGTAATTCAAAGTTTTTTCATCTAATCCAGATCCTGTAACATCTTCCAACTCTTTATCTAACCAATTTAAAATGTTTCGAACAATAGGAATCACATCCTTTTTAAACGATTGGAGCAGCTTTACGAACATAAGGAACAACATTTTTAACAACTGGAATATTTTCTCCAAAATCTAATAAATCTTTCAAAAGTCCACCATTTTTAAGTTCTTTCAACTGAATATAAGAAAATTCTATTCTGGTTCCTTTATTGTTTTTCTTATGTTTTTCGAGTTTATTGTATTGTCTATTTGTTAAAAATATCTTATCTTCGCCATTTTTTAGTTGATCTATTTTAAATTGAATACTAACGGGTATTTTCTTCTTAAAAGCGGATTTTATTTTTTCTTTCTGATTTTTGCTGAAATTTACATTCACCTCCATTTATATAGTTAAAATTTCAAGTTCTCTTCGATTCCCATTCCTAGTTTTCTCTTCAAAACATTGCTCCAGCTGTTGGAAGCGCAACAAATCTTTCACCTAAACTAGCATCTTTTGATAAAAATCTATCCATTGCTTTATCTTGCAAAACTTTATCTGCTATATGTCTGGAATTTGTGTCTCTATGTTTTGCATAAAAAATATCGTGTTCCATAGCAGCTTGATCTAATTTATTCACACCAGGATCTCCTCTTTTTAGTCTTTTTTCGAGTTTTGTGCCAGGCCCCAGATACTGATAAGTTGGTACGTGTAATTCAAAAGGTAAATTGTTGATAAAATAATTCAAAAGTCCACTACCCTCAATCATAGATGAACTTATTGCCGGCAAAATTCGTTTTAAATATTTAATTCCATCAGGTTTTTCAATCATTTCGTCAAGTTTGTTCGAAATAAAATCTTTAATTGCTTTCTTTTCATTCAAAAAATTGTTATTTCCAGCCTTCTCTTGAGCATAAATATAATTAATAATTCCATCGAGTTTTGTCAAATCGTTGATATATCTGTACTCAATCTTATTATCACTGTATTTTCTTACACCTGATCCTTCGATTCGTTTTTCCCAAATTGGTTTAATCAAATTGAGATATTTTTTACCTTTACTTGACTTTGGTTTCTTAGTTGATGGATCATTATTTTTGTAAATTGAATCAGATTTCCATAAAATTTCAGTATACTTTTTCAAGTCTTCTTCAGAATATAAACCGTCTTTTGGAACATCAGTGCCTGTTAATAATCTCCATAAACCCTGAGTACCTTCGTACATTTTTTCATTAATAACTATGTCATTATGTTCAAAATTTACGGGCAAATTTCCAATCATAAAACTTTTCTTTTTTCTATCCCAATACAAACCAAATTT
This sequence comes from Homalodisca vitripennis, assembly GCF_021130785.1. NCBI lineage: Eukaryota > Metazoa > Arthropoda > Insecta > Hemiptera > Cicadellidae > Homalodisca > Homalodisca vitripennis. Next base: position 7,799 of record NW_025776869.1, on the reverse strand, counting down.
ATCATCCTTCGCTCTAGGAAGGAATTTTCTACCAATTTCACCAATTATTATATCCGTTGTTCCAGGACTTATTGGTTCAACTATGGTAGATTCTTCAATGATTCTAGGTCTAAATGGTGTCGACGATGGTAATTTTGGCAATTCAAACTCAGATTCTGGTATCGAAATATCGGCAAACTGTCGTTACAACTGGAACCAAATTCATCAAATTTTGATTATCGCTTAAAACATTTTCAATTTTGCCCTCAACGTTTTTTTATTGCAGAAGTTACAGGTTGATTAATTTTTTGAATAAATTCTTGTTCTTTTTCATCAATTCGAATCTGTTCTTTAAATTCTTTGATTAATTTCTTTTCTATTTGATCAAGTTTTTTCGCTTCTTCTGAAGTTACGTTCGCCATTTATTTAGGAAAATTTTGAAAACGTGAACACGAAACGTAAAACATAAACGTGGAACGTAAAAAACGTGAACACGAAACGTAAAAACGTGAACACGAAACGTGAAAACGTGGAACGTAAAACGTGGAACGTGAACAGATTTACCGTTTTTCTGTTATTTTCCATAATGTAAATAAAAAGTAAAGATAATGTAAAAATAATTGTAACAAATATTTTATCAAGTAGATTTGTCAGACCACTGAACAGCATTTATATTAGAAAATTTATTCAAATATTTACCATTTTTAGGCTTCAAAGTTAGGTTAATAGTTAAAAATCCGTAGTCTTCTTTCCAAATTTTATCACATAATTCATTAAAGTGGTTAAAACTCATATCAGATCCCACATAATTGTTGTAAATTTTTCTCGAATAGTGATCATCTTGTTTAAAAACACACAACATATTCAAATTATTTCTTATAACTTGTTTATCAACCTTTGAAAAGCATTGAGAAAGATAGATACAAGAGATATTTTTGTGACGAGACATTACGAAATATTCCTTAATAACGTCCTGATTTTCTAAAATACAATCATCGAAAACGATTAAAGAATTTGGTTTACACTCGCTTAATGGAACTATGTCCTCAGAGGCATTATAAAAATATGATATTTTCTTACTTAAGTTCTTCTCAATGTTTTCAAATCTTTCTTGTAATTTTTTATAAGCGTCCTGTTCTAAAGAATTTACTAAAAACATACAAATTGGAATAAGGAATCAACCTATTGTAGATAAAATTCAATAATAAAGTTGTTTTTCCACATCCACTTGAACCAACAATTAACAATCTGATTGGTTGATCTTTCTTATTTTCTTCAAACGTTTGAAGTTTTATCTGATCTTTTTGCTTTAAAAATTTCTCCATTTAAATAGAAGATTTTCATCTTGAAGCAACGCTTGCGAAAATGAAGCTGTTCAAGTTGACTTCAGAAAGCTCTCAATTATTTTTAAACTTGGAACATCCTATACACTTAGAGGAAGAATCAAATTATTTTATCGGTTTAAGCGGTTTTTATTCTGACAATTTTGTAATAAATATTAGTGAAAGTTCTCCTTATTGCATAGGATTTAGTGAGAAGAACATAACAAAATACTATGGTTTAAACAAAGGATATTATACTTTCGATCAAATAAAAAATTCCCTTAAAAATTATCTGAAAACATTCAAACAATCAGATAAATCTTTAAACTTTGACGAAAACAAGTTTGAAATGCAAAAAAATTATCTCTCTAATAAAATTCAAATAAAATCACCAGTAAGAATAATGTTTTCAGCAATTATTGTAGATTTTATTAGGGTTTGTTCAAGAAACTATTGAGCCAAATCAGGTATATTTAGGAAATAAAACGCCAAAATTTAGACCGTTTGATGTAATTGAAGTACATTGTAATCTCGTTGAACCTAGTTTTGAAAATCATACCGAACATCTTCACAAAGAATCTGAAATTTTGTACACTTTTTTTCCAAATGTTGCTTATGGATCAAAAATTAGTGAAAAACCGAATGAAATAGACTATATTCCAATTAGAAAAAATATTAAAAGAATTCAAAAAATCGTTCTAACTATACAAGACTCTGAGGGAAATTTATTAAATAAATGAGAGTAAAACAACAATATATTTAAGATTGAAAAAGGAATAAAAATGAGTTGATGATGATGACAAAAATTCAATATTTTTACTTAAAAAACAAGGTGCTATTCGAATGGCCCCTTAACAATCTTCATCCTGACACTGTTTTTATCAATGAATCTGGCCTTTATTCTCGAAATAAAAATTACTAGTTAAATTTCTTTTCTATCTAAATGGAATCAGTTGTAGACCTGCTCAATAATCAACTTAGATTTGAAAACAAACATATTTTTACGATTGTGGATAAAAATAACGAATTTTGGTTTAAAGCTAAAGATGTTGCAGAAATTCTAGAATATGAAAATACGAAACAAGCAGTTAGAGAGCATGTTGATAATGATGATAAAATTATCATATTCTGAAATAAATAAGGTGGGTCATTCGATTGCCCTACCTTCTAACTTTCAAAAAAATACTATTTTCATCAATGAATCAGGACTTTATTCTTTAATTTTGAGATAACATAAAAAAGAGGCAAAAAATCTTCAAAACTTGGGTTACAAAAGAAGTTTTGCCCTCTATTAGAAAACTTGGTGAGTACAAACTTGAAAACAAGATTAAATATTTAGAGGATGAAGTAAAAACACTTGCAAATTAAAGATGAAATCAAAACGGAAATAATCGCAAAACAAAGTGTAAAAATTGACTTGATGAAACCAGACCTTGTTTGTAAAGATTTTGATAAGAAAAAACACCATGTTTTTGTGTTAATTAAGAAGAATCACATGTGGGAATGGCCTTATTACGTTATCAGAGCTCAGAAACGAGAAATACCAAACCGATTAAAACATCTAAAAATAAATTATCCTGAATTAGAGATTTTGTTCATTGATGACGAACCAAATTCTATCAATCTCTACAACCAAATGAAAGAATCTTTGAATATTTTATACAACGGAAATCATTTTACTACAAATATGGCAGAATCTCGACTGATTTATAGAATATCTAAATTACACGATGAAAATGTTAAACTCTCGAATTATGATATTTTGTTTGTAAATGTTTAGCATAACTAGGTAACCATTGTAGAATTCTTTTTTCATATTCACAAGGCATTTCGTTTTTATAACTTTCGCTAAAAATTTTTTTAGCACAATCTTTGCAAAAAGCATCTTTTCTATCTTTACTATACTGCCAGTTATTATATTCAGAAATATTTTTAATTTCTTTACAAAAGTAACACTTTTTCTCTTCTAAAGTTAATTTGTTTCATTTTAACGTATAATTCCTTACAATAACAGTCTTTTTCTATTCTCTTCTTGACACTTTGTACATTTCTTTTGATACTCCATTTATATATAGAACAAATTATTACACGATGAAAATGAAACTCTTAACTTATGATATTTGGTTTGTAAATGTTTTTCATAGTTATTTAACCATTTTATAATTCTTCCACATTCACAATGAGTATCTTCATAATATATTCTATGAAGATTCTTCTTTACACACAATCTTTACAATATGAGTCTTTCTTATCTCTACTATAGTGATCACTATTAAACTCTGAAATTTTTTTAGTTTCTTTACATTTAAGACATTCTTTAACTTCCAAAGTTTAAATTTTTTCTATTTTATCATATAATTTCTTTATGATATTCCCTTTCACAATCTTTGCAATTATAAATGCATTCCATCTTTCCTATTTTTATCTTTATAAAATTCATTTAAAATCCTTAAATTCTTGACACTTTGTACATTTCTTTTTGAGACTCCATTTTATATAGAAAAAATCTTTGACTTTCTCAATTCATATTCATAAAACTTTCCGGTTATTTCTTCATTATTTAAATTCTTTTATACTATAAGTTACAGGATCTGTGTTATTAATTTGATAAATCACAAAGATTTCTCTTGACCAATTGTTCTTATATTTGTTCGAAAATGTTTGTTTTTTTACTAACAATTCTTACATGATCATTGACTTTAAATTTAGTTTTCGTGTGAAATTTCTGGTGGAACATACTTAAAAAACCGACTCTAATAACTCTTTTTCTGCATCCTTATCTACGTCTTTCGGTTTCATTTTGATTGTGCTGTGAACTGTATCGTTATAATTGTTTACGATTTTTTTGAAGAATATCGATCCATTTAAAGTTTTTATTAATCTCAAAAATTACTTTCATTCTCTCATTTTGAGTTTCTGTTATATCTCTCAAACAATACTTGATTTCTCTTCGTTTTCAGTATGATAAATCTTAATGTTGTATTTCCTCAAAACATCGTTAAATTCTTTATTTTTAAACTCTAAACCCTTATCTGTATGAAGTAGGTTAGGGAGGTTTTGTGATTGATCCTTATTGGCATCTTTTACTATATCTTCGACAGCTTTTGAAACATCCTTGCCGTTTTTTTCTTTTGATAAGCTCTTGACCAAGCATATTTTGAGAAAGTATCAATAACATTTAACATATACTTGAATCCATCATTTTTGATCCGAATAGTTAGACATTATAACTAAATCTGCTGCCCATAAATCGTCAATTTCCTAAAGTTATAATTTTTCTCTTTTTAAACTTTTTTCGTACTGGTGCATGAATTTCTCTAGCTTCAATCTCGATTTCTTCCTTATTCTTAGATTCTTTCTTTACTTGTTTTTTCATTTGGATTCTTTATAAATTTACTCTTATTTGTCTTACATTTGGAACATTTTGCTTGCAATTCTATACAATCCGTTTTGAGTTTGAACGATTTTAGAATCTATATTTTTCGTTTTTTTCTTGCAATTTGTGGCAGTGAATCAAATCATCTTCCATTTACATGTTCAAAGTTTCCAAGTTTTTATTTAAACTCATCTAATATATCAGATTTTGCTTCATTTTTATAGCCATAATAAGGTACTGTATCGATCTTATTTTCTAGGGACAATTCTCTTATCATCTTTAGCGTTTAGTGCCTGTTTGTTTATGGTGATGGTATACAATTCATGTTTATAGCTTTTTATTACAGTCATCTCCCTAAATTCTTCTTCTTTATCTTCGAACAAACATCTCTTCAAGTTTTCGATATTTATTGTTTTATTTACAACGCTTCTCTTAATTCCTTTACACCTAACTGGATTTTTGTCTAGATATTTGTACGAGTACATCTTTGATCTTAAACCACAAAATTCTTCTAAAACTTCGCTATTTAGTTCGTCTTTGAATTTTCCTATGACTTTCTTATTTTTAGTAGTGGAAACATTCGTGATCTTTTGGATAATCGCTCGTATCAAAGTCATTCAAATTTTCTTTAATAATTTTGTAAGGATCACGTTTTAATTCTAGAAAATAACTGTCTGTATCCATGTAACACAGATTCAAATCTGGATCAAACTTCTTTAATTTATCGTAATAAAACTCGTACATTAGCAATTTTGAGAGGTCGAGAACTGAAAAATCCTATGTAAATCGGTTTTGTTAAATTTAAACCTTTTGTTTGTACATGTGACTCGCTATACAGTTGTCGTCAAAGGATGTTAAAGCATTTGAAATTTGTTTTCTTAGGCTTGTTTCATTGAAAATTCTTCATTTCCAAGCTTAATATCACATCTGTTTCTCACATTTTTTATTTTCCATAGATTTTCCAAAAACTGAGTTTGTTTGATCAGCTAGCTTATAAAAGTCCTTTTTCAAAGTCGCTTGTAGCTTTGGTTCTCATATTAGTATTAAAATCAATGTACTCTTTCATAAAAGGCTTCTGATCGAATGCAATAACTCTATTCACATGTTTCAAAATCATACCTTGTTCCAGATAGAATTTCAAATTTCTTGAATGAACAACGTATTTCAGTTTTATCCAGTAAAGTTGTGCAAAGTTTGTTTTTATAATGTTCTGGAGCAAGAGGTAAATCCTTGTGATGTTCGTGTAAATTTGTTGGATATTCTAGATGCGACTTCAAGAATATAGCCATAATCTTCGTCGCCCAGTGAGTTCCAAAATTGTTTCTTGCCATTCTGCTGTTGTATACGTTTTAGGATCCATCCACTTGATATCGTTATATGGTAAATTTGCATAAGCCCGTAGCCATAAAGGTTATTGGCATCGACGTACAACAGATAGTTTTCGGGCTTTGTCTTATATCAAAATCTTTCAAATATTTGTTATTTGCTTTAAACATATCGTTTAATACATTGAGAAAATGCCTCCGCGAATACCTTTTTCGATCATTAAATAATAAGCATATTATAATCGTTAATTAGCTGAAGCTCAATTTTCGTTAATTTTAACATTGCGTCCCATGCGAGACTGGGAGCTGTTAGATAGTGTGACTGGATCCAGTTTATAGCAATTTAGGCAAATGTTTCTGAAATTTTTCGAATATATCGGCAAGCAATAAAACATCTTGGATGTTATAGAGATCAGAGTAATTTCCTAGATTTTTCTCTTTTAATTTATTCCAAACAGCTAAATAATGTTGAAAATCTTTCTCAGATATGCTCTCATCTGTTAAAAGTGAAATAGAAATCCTTGAATTTTTAGCTCTTCTGTGTAATCAAGTTTTTCAATTACTATCGATAAATTCATAGGGAAATATTCCTTTTCCAGATAGAATTTTAAAAATCTCGTCTTCGCCATTTGGTTGTCTATCTAGAATTGCGTTTCAGACCATCTTGTATAAAATGATTTGTATGCTTGAAATCATCTTTTTTGAGGTTTTTAGCTAACTTTTCTATAGACGAAGGCCATGAATCTGAACGTATCTACGAATGAAAACTTGATGAACTTTCTTGGTTTATCATCTTCAAACTCATACCCATATCCTGAATTTACTGAATAATTTATATATTTCTCATCTGTGTTTACGATCAAATCAACATTACCATTACTGTTTTGCCAATTCTTTTATGTACAAATGAGTATCATAATTTGACATATATGTGACAGAAAACTGGAATATTTTGAGGAAATTTGAGATTCAGATTACAAGATAAATGAGCAGCACCTCGAAATTTGCCGGTTAAATGACAATGATCTCGTACTTTTTTTCTTGTTTGATTATCAAAACCCTCACATTCAACAAATATGGACAAAGACTGGAATTTTGGTACGCTAATTCTTCTTCTTTCGGTCAATTTCAATAGGTTTTTTGTTCTTAGAATTATATTTTTTAGCTATGTATTTTGATATTTTTATTGAGTTCTTCAAACAATTTTGGCAGGAACATTTGGCAAATCTTCTTCATTTTTTGCTCTATAACATATAGGTTTGTACATGCGATTTGTCACATTTGACACTAAATATAGAGTAAAACCATAAGGAATGTGCTTCTGAATCTTGGTTGTAATCGATCTTTGTGGATTGTTCTTGCATGTCGGAATTTTTTCTAATATGCTCTCAAAATCCATATAAATAACGTAAGGATGATGAGAAAATTTCTTTTGATAATTAGTAAATGATGTTGTTTGACCTGGAAAGGGCATAATTGGCTTACAAACTTCGTGTTGCCTTGCAAATATTCTAAATGATCTGTTAAATCTCCAGATTTGTAAGAAATGGCTTAAACATCTTCTGCATAGAAATTTTTTATTTTCACTGATGAGAAAATACAAGTTTGATTTAAATCTGTTATCAAAAACATAATGAGATTTTTTCATCTTGTTTTACATACAATAAATTGATTTTCTAATTTGGCGTCATAAAACTTCTGAAATTTGCAACGGAACAATATTGAGTTTTTCATCAAAACTATAGACATTTACAGACATTTTCGGATAATTATACTTTGCTTTACTGCTTCGTTTTT